>NW_016813573.1:674391-689564 GCF_001698545.2 Rhinopithecus bieti | reverse complement strand
TTATATATGAAATATATAGGTAAATATATATTTATATATATATCACCAAAAGCATAAGGTCCAAAAGAAAATAAATGAATAAATTGAACTTCATCAAAATGTTTTCCTTAAAAAGCACCGTCAAGAAAAAATCATAGAAGGGGAAAAAATATCTGCAGTCATATATCTGATAAGGGACTTGTATCCAGAATATATAAAGAATTCTTACAACCTCAAAATAAAACACAGATAATTGAATTAAAAAATGGACAAAGAATTTGAATAGGTACTTCACCAAAGAAAATAGTCAAATGGCCAGCAAGTGCATAAAAAAATTGTTCAAAATCATTATTGATTAGAGAAATGCAAATTGAAATGACAGTAAGATACCACTCTACACCCACTAGAATGGTTAAAATTAAAATGAAAACAGACAATAACAAGTGTTGGTGAAGGTATGGAGAAATTGAACCTTTTGTACTTTGCAGATTAGATAGTATAATGGTGAAGCCACCTTAGAAAACAATTTGGGAGTTCCTCAAAATTATATACGTAGTTACCTTACAGCCCTGTAATTTCGTTCTTAGGTATATATCCAAGACAACTGAAAAAAGAGGTTCACAAATTTTTTTACAGTTCCTAGGAGTATTATTCCTAACAGCCAAACACAGAAAACAACTGAAATGCCCATAAACTGATTAATGGACAAACAAAATGTGCTATATCCAAAAAATGGAATATTGTTCAGTAACAAAAATTAATAAAGATTTTTTAAAGGGCAGTGTCATCTGCATTCTACCACCTTGGATTGCTGTTCAGGCATAAAAACCACAGTCTGTAAAGTACTCACCTCCTTAATTCCATATGTTGTCCTTACCAGCTGTTCTTTTTATACTCTATTACCTAATTTGGTATACACTCAACAGAGACGCATGTGAAAGCTGCAGAATCAGAGTATCACCAACAGTTTCAAATAAAAGCATCTGATTCCCTGAGCACGGTGGCTTCTGCAAAAATCAAAATCCTCACGTAGAGTTCTTTCTCTTACCCTTTTCTTACTGCCTCTCTTGTTCAGAAACAGATCTGAATGTACTCTGGAGAAACTTGAAGATTGAGAGAGAGAGAGAGAGAGAGAGAGAGAGAGAGAGAGAGAGAGAGAGAGAGAGAGAGACCAAAGTGAGTAAGAGTAGGTCCATTCCAATTACACAACAGTAAGAACAAATAAAAATAGCAATTCTCCAAAGTTTCTAAATAGTGTGTTCCTATGTAATACAGCTTTCCCAGTTCCTCACAGTTGCTACAGGAACTTGAACTAGAAGCTTAGCAGATAGGTCCACATGGATGAAGAACAGCCAGGGTAAATTCCTTTGAAAAGCTTTGGTTGCTCAAAGCCACAACATACAGAAATGAAAATCTAAACCTCCCCTTCTCTGTACTGGGATGAAGAGGTGGAGGCAGAGGGAGAAAGAGTTGAAGAAGTGAGAGAGGGGTTAGATGGTCCACTATATCAACAACCATAGAAATAATCCCTAGATTTCATTGCTACTTGGTGATTCTTAGGTGACATCCAAGGAGGCTAGTTGTCAAGGAAGTGATATTACCTGCCCATTTCCATTCAGTTGGTAAAAACACAACAGATGTTTTAACAGATGTGGTCTAAGGTTGTGCATGTGTGTTTGTGTGCATGTACACACATACATCCATGAGAGACTTCTTATTGTCATAAATTATCCTTATATACAATAATTTTTAGTACTTTTTAAACATTTTAAATTTTCTTTTAACTGTGCAATGGCAGAGATATCCAATCAAATAAGAAGGAAAAAGTGAATAATTACTGTTATTTTCATTATAACTATTCAAAATTCAAAAGAGAGAAGAGAAGAACTTGAAGGCAGTAGGAGATTCAAAGAATGGGATGGATATTTCAGATAAAATTATGCTAAGGAGTTCACAGAATGTTTAAGTTTCTGCTTGGGATGTATAAAGGGCCCTGAGTTTAATACAATATCTAAACTAGAGAAATTATAAATTGTTATTTAATTCTTTATTGTACCTGAAAGTCACTGTTGTTAAGTTGGTTTTGTCTTTGGTTGTTTTTGATTTGTTTTAAAGATTTTTAAAGGTGGGTAGGGGAACAGGAGAAAAGTAATATGTGTATATGTGTAATTTCTTGCATAAAATTTGCCAAAGATTCATCATTATATTTGCAAATAAGTAGGAAATTGCTTCTAAAGTTATCAGAAAAATTATTCTTCACATATAGAATGTTTGTTTTCATATCAAGACACCTAAGATGAGAAATGTTCATTTTATAAGTATGAATTTGAGCCAGACACCATTGTAAATACATTTTAATTTCTATATTCAAAATTAAACAAGATATACTGCATTACAGTAGGATAAGACCAATTTTCCCAAATGCTAACATGAGAATTCCTTAAATGCTAAGTCTTAGTTTCTTAAATATTCACCATATGCCTTCCCATTCTAGAGTCCTGTATGTATGTATATCCATGTGTCAGTGCTGTATGTACAGGCAATGAAAAAATATAATTTCTTACATATACATAGTGCATTTTTAGGCTGTTTATTTTTCCCTCTGTGGGGTGGTCATAAGTCATAACTAAAACATTTTATTTAAGCAATCCTAACAACGTATGAACATATATGAGATAAGCATTAACACTTCCCACTTGAGAAAGAGAGTAGAAAGCAGAATAGTCATACAGAGCTATTTGAAAACCTTTACCCTGTACTCATAGATATTTTTGTCTGCTGTGCCGCATAGGTTGTCTGCGTCAATTGCTCTGAAGGCAGCAAAGCCCCTCACATAGAGAAAACTTATTTCTCTAAAAATGCATCAGCTCAGTTATTGGAAATGGGATGACAATTTTATCAATTTCTTCAATAAAGTTCACATTTTGCCAAGAATTAAGATGCTTTTGGTCATTTGTTTTGTTTTTCCATTTTAAAACCATATTTGCTACCAAGGAAACTTGATTTGCCTATCATGTTTTTTAAGTTTAATTCACTGGATTAATTTGGATAGCCCAATTTATGCTGCAGTAATAGAATAATCCTGAAATCTCAATGATTTGTTACAGCAAGTAGTTTCTTTCTTGCTCAAAGGACACATTCCATGTGAATTACAGGGGAAAATCCCTCTTCTACACAACTACTTAGTGACCCAACTTGTCAGAAACTACAGTATCTTGTAGCTGCTCCATTGACTCATTGGTTTCAGTGACAAAGCAGAGGGAAGTTGGAGAGTCACACACTGGTTCTTTTTTTTTTTTTTTTTTTTTGAGAAGGAGGCTCGCTCTGTCGCCCAGGCTGGAGTGCAGTGGCCGGATCTCAGCTCACTGCAAGCTCCGCCTCTCTGGTTCATGCCATTCTCCTGCCTCCCAAGTAGCTGGGACTACAGGCGCCCGCCACCTCGCCCGGCTAGTTTTTGTTTTTGTATTTTTTAGTAGAGACGGGGTTTCACCATGTTAGCCAGGATGGTCTGGATCTCCTGACCTCGTGATCTGCCCGTCTCGGCCTCCCAAAGTGCTGGGATTGCAGGCTGGAGCCACCGTGGTCGGCCACTGGTTCTTAATTGTTTCATCTTCAAAGTCATACTTGTTACTTCCACTCACAACCCATTGGTCAATATTAGTTCCAAGGATGCAGGAAATGTGGATGGCATATGGATGGCCAATGAGTAGTGACTGTCTCCGCCATAATCACTAAATTTATTTGATAAACAGAAAATATTCTAAGATTTTTTCAAAATATAGGCTTTTTATAAGACTTTTTTCTGCAAAAGTACAATTCTAGGAATTGAGAGTCATCCCATGAATTCATTTTTAAGAGTGTTTCTAGAAGAACTAAAAGAAAACTAGTCATCTTTGAGTGAATTTCTACACTAAGAAAGCACAATCTCTTCTGAGTTTAGTCCATTAAGTAATTTTACCACAGTGAATTTTAATATTTTTGCTGATTTAAATAAATGATAACTATTGCCAAACTGAGACTCACCAATTTCCTGTTACCAAAGAGCCTCTTATACAACTGTTCTTATACTCATAGGCTCTCCGCATACCAACAAAAAAGTGTTATATCTTCTCTCTACATAACTACATACCTATAAGTAACTATATATATATATATATATATAAAGCATATATATAATATATCTCAATACTATTATATAAAACACTATATACATATAAAACTATGATATATATACCATACACCCCTTTTTGGCATCCGTCGGGCATATTACATCATTTAGAATATAATTGCAGCTGATTTTGCTTTTACTACTGACATAGTCAAAATAAAATTAAATCCAAATATGGGAGAATAAAACTTATTTAAGTTTTCTATATCCTTAGTAATACACAATAGATGAGGAACAAAACAGCAAGATTTGGGTTTAGAGTTTGTCATCTGGTAGTTTATATTTTAGGAGAGAGATGTTTCATTGCTTTCTGAGCAGTGCCATGTCACTCCAGGAGAAAATCAGATTCTGAGGGCTGACTTATTTTTTCACATGGCAGAAGAGAAGTGATAATGGATTGCTATCTTTAAAAATGTCGCAACACTGGCTATAGTCATCAGAAATTTCCTAACCTACTTTGACAAGGCTGTTCAGCTAGGTCCCTTGCTGAGTAACGGTGCTTCTATCCATGATCTTTGCCAATCATTCCAAGGTAATTTTTATTTCATCCAAAATAACTTTACCCAGAGGGGGAAATAAATAGAATAGTCATTTGAAATTATGCAACAATTAGGTAGAAAATTAATGCCTCATCCAGGCTTTTAATCATTCATCTTGCTTTCACTATAATCAAGGTTATTTAGTATTCCTGATGCTTTTCTTTAATGTAATTACTCAAATATCAGGTCCTAGAATGGATGAAGAATTGACTGCTTTCATCAACATTCATCCTAGCGTTTGTAATAGGAAACACTGAAGGCAAAACAAAAGTCTTTTTGGTGAGTAATATGAATAAACAGGACTTTCTCTGTTTTTCTATAAGCCCATTGTTTCAAAATATATATTCAACTTATGTCCACAAATGGATGATATTGTGTTTATCATACATTTTTAAAAGTTAGGTTATATTTAGAAGTATTTAATTGTACATTGAAACAATCTCAATCTTCAAAAATAAATTTTAAAAAATATTGGAATGCAGATGTCATTAAAAATAATGTTCGTTACCTGGCCAGTTGTTCACAATAACTTGTAATGTACAAAGATCGTTATATGACAGTTTCTGTTAATATATATTTGCATAGGAAACATATGTACAGTATACAATAAAATGTTTAAAAAGGTATTTTTAATGTTGGTTTAGTTTTATGTTGATCTGTTCTTCGTATATGAGATATAAGGTTAAGGCAATAATTACTGTGTTCTTTGTACAAGGCACTATGGTATTCACTTTATAAGAAAACATTATTTGATCTCAGCAACTATATTATAAATTGGATGAGATACAATTATAAAGTATATGTATAAATGAATTAAATACGTATGCCAAGAATGTGTAGTTAATTTCTGAAGAAGCAGAGGTTTAAATCAGATAGTCTGCATGCTTGGTGCCTGCATGCTTAGTACTGTACTATCCCCTGTGGATTGAAATAAACGGTTATTTCTTAGGTAATGAAATAAAAAAAGGTGGAATAAACGTTGAAAACTGAACATTCTTTCATGAATGAATTCATGTGCTCAAATGCATATTTAAGGTACCACGTACCTTACCACGTGAAATGATGAATATTGGGACCAAGGGGTAAAACTTCAAAATTCTGTAGATAAGTTTTTCAATATTGACTTATCCCTGAGAAAACATAAGGTTATATAAGTACACTATTTTTGGTTCTTATTTAATGGGTTTATTAAATTAACAGCTAAGCTAATAGATTTTATCATTTTTAAAAAATAAATCATTGTAGAAAAAAGAGAGAATTGTGAACTGAGGAAGTGAAAAAGTTTGACATTTTTCTTTTTTATTTCCTTATCTGATTATGTTAAGAAAAAATACCAGTCATATGAATTACAAAAGTTTTAAAGCCTTCCTGAAATTAGCTATGCTGTTTAAAAAAGGTGGGTGGGGGACCAGGCAGGGTGGCTCACATTGTAATTTCAGTAATTTGGGAGACGAGTTGGAGGATCGCTTGAGGCCAGGAGTTTAAGACCAGCCTGAGCAACAGTGTGAGACCCTGGCTTTAAAACAAAAAAGAGGATCACTATTTAGTGATATCTGAGCCTTGGCATAAAGACGCTTTACTATAAATGATACAATAAATATAGAAAATAAAGCGAAAATGCTAAAAGGGACTTAACATTCAAGAGAAAATTACTTTGGCATGTATTATAGTCAGCCTAATAGACTAAACTTTTGTAATATTTGGAATAATACCTTACCAAAAACCAATTAAAATGTTTTACCACACAATAAGAGAAATTTTAATCTGAATGTGAAGACAATAAAGCTAGTAAAAAGTTATTGATTTTCTTTCAATTTTGCATATTTTAAGTGAATTTTTAATAATGTTTTATAATTACACAACAGCATTCAAGTTGAAAAGACTTTATACTCGACCAATATGGCGGCGCCCATCTTTCGGTCCTTTTCCTGGGGCCGTTGGTCTGGTACCCTAAAACTCTCAGTATTCTTGCCCTTGGGGCTGGCGTAAGGCCCACTCGGGCCCTCAGGGGTTACTGGCAGCGCAGAAGGCTCGAGGTCTGTTCAAGGACTTCTTCCCAGAGACGGGGACGAAAATAGAGCTCCCAGAGCTCTTCGACCGTGGCACGGCGAGTTTTCCCCAAACCATTTACTGTGGCTTCGACCCCACGGCGGACTCGCTTCATGTGGGCCATCTTCTTGCGCTGCTGGGCCTGTTTCATTTGCAGCGAGCGGGCCCCAACGTGATCGCGCTGGTGGGAGGCGCCACGGCGCGCCTGGGAGACCCGAGCGGCCGTACCAAGTAACGCGAGGCGCTGGAGACAGAGCGCGTGCGAGCCAACGCGCGCGCCCTGCGCCTAGGGCTTGAGGCTCTGGTGGCTAATCACCAGCAGCTTTTCACTGATGGGCGCTCCTGGGGCAGCTTCACTGTGCTGGACAACTCGGCCTGGTACCAGAAGCAGCACCTGGTGGACTTCCTGGCGGCAGTTGGGGGTCACTTCCGCATGGGGACGCTGCTGAGCCGGCAGAGCGTGCAGCTGCGGCTCAAGAGCGCGGAGGGCATGAGCTTGGCCGAATTATTTTACCAGGTGCTCCAGGCCTATGACTTCTATTACCTCTTCCAGCGTTATGGATGCAGGGTCCAGCTGGGCGGCTCTGATCAGCTAGGCAACATTATGTCCGGATATGAGTTCATCAACAAGTTGACTGGAGAAGATGTATCACCGTTCCTCTAATTACAACTGGAGCAAAGCTGGGAAAGTCTGCTGGCAACGGTGTTTGGCTAAACAGAGATAAGACATCTCCATTTGAATTGTATCAATTCTTTGTTAGGCAACCAGACGATTCAGTGGAAAGGTACCTGAAGCTGTTTACTTTCCTGCCCCTTCCAGAGATTGATCATATCATGCAGCTGCATGTCAAAGAGCCAGAAAGGCGGGGTCCTCAGAAACGACTGGCAGCAGAAGTAACAAAGCTTGTTCATGGACGAGAAGGATTGGATTCTGCTAAAAGGTGTACACAAGCCCTTTATCATAGTAGCATAGATGCACTGGAGGTCATGTCTGATCAGGAGTTAAAAGAGTTGTTTAAAGAAGCTCCATTTTCTGAATTTTTTCTCGATCCTGGAACAAGTGTCCTAGATACCTGCCGCAAAGCAAATGCCATTCCAGATGGTCCCCGAGGGTATCGAATGATAACAAAGGCGGAGTCAGCATAAATCACCGACAAGTAACAAATGTATTGTCTATTAGAAATGGGGCTAGATGTCTTAAGGATTTCTAAGTATATCTTAAAATTTATAATGTTGTGGTTCATACCAAGAATCATCTGGGGAATTTTAACAAAATATGTATATGTTCTAAACCTCATCACTACCCCATAAATGCAGCTTAAATCTGAAAAAAAAAAGACTTTATACTCATGTAAATAAATAAGTTTTCACATAAAATACAATTGATAAGATTATGACCTCTTGTATTACTTATGTCTACCATGAGAGAAAAAATTTAGCCAAAATTAAATAAAGAAATAAACAGTACATGCACGAGAATGCAAATGGAAATCACCTACATAAGTATAGGATGAGGGAGAAAGAACTTAAAAGAAATAATTGTATAAAATATATATTAAAATGCAACATAGGAGTTTTACTGAAAAGGCAGTACAATATTTATTGAAAGATTGTTCTGTAACTCACAAAATGAGTGTCCTCAAAGACAGTACTTACTAAACTAATTGCTATAGATAAATATAGTGATCTAGACATGGTCCGTAATAGTATTATAGCGATAGAGTCAATATCCTTAACTTGATATTATCTATGAAACCTACAGATAACACATTTACTTGTGAATGCTTTTACTACTGAATGCTTTCTCCTTAAGATCAGAAACTAGACAAGGATGACCATGCTCACTACTTAGATTTAAAATTTTATGGGATATCTTGGGTAGTGCAATAAGGCTGGAAATAAAAAAATTATACATATTTAAAACAAAAGATTATTCTCAGATGACATGAATATGTATGCAGAGAATCCTAGGGATTATAGAGAAGAAATTCTACTAGAACTAATAACTGTGTTTAGCAAGGTCACAGGATTTAAAGTCAATATTAAGTATATTTCCATTTACTAGGAGTTAAAATATAAAATGTGAATATTAAATATATTTACCAGAGAACCTCAAAACATGTAATAGAAATGAACTAAATTAAACACTATATATTTTAAAATTTTGCACCAAAACACTAAACTATTAACAAGAGAAATTAAAGAAGACCTAAGTGGAAAGATGTACCATGTTCATGAATCTACACACTCAGTTATGTAAAGCCATCAGTTTTTTGACAAATCCATCTATGACCTTGGGAAAGATATATTGTTTTATATAGAACACACCAAAATGAAGACCACAAATAAATGCTAGATTTAATTAAAATTTGAACGTTTTACTCTTGTAAAGATACCATTAAAAAAAAAACAGTAGCCAGGCACAGTGGCTCACACCTGTAAACCCAGCACTTTGGGAGGCCGATATGGGTGGATCACCTGAGGTCAGGAGTTCGAGACCAGTCTGGCTAACATGGAGAAACCCCATTTGTACTAAAATACAAAGAATTAGCTGGGCTTGGTGGCGCAACTGTAATCCCAGCTACTCGGGAGGCTGAGGCAGGAGAATCGCTTGAACCTGGGAAGCAGAGGTCACAGTGAGCCAAGATTGTGCCATTGCACTCCAGCTTGGGCAACAAAGCGAAACTCCATCTCAAAATAATAAATAAATAAATAAATAAATAAATAAATAAATACAATTTTAAAATACATAAAATAAATAAAATGGTAAACCACAGACTGGAAGAAAATATAGATATCTGACAAATGAGTCATGTTTAAAATATACANATATATCTCAATACTATTATATAAAACACTATATACATATAAAACTATGATATATATACCATACACCCCTTTTGGCATCCGTCGGGCATATTACATCATTTAGAATATAATTGCAGCTGATTTTGCTTTTACTACTGACATAGTCAAAATAAAATTAAATCCAAATATGGGAGAATAAAACTTATTTAAGTTTTCTATATCCTTAGTAATACACAATAGATGAGGAACAAAACAGCAAGATTTGGGTTTAGAGTTTGTCATCTGGTAGTTTATATTTTAGGAGAGAGATGTTTCATTGCTTTCTGAGCAGTGCCATGTCACTCCAGGAGAAAATCAGATTCTGAGGGCTGACTTATTTTTTCACATGGCAGAAGAGAAGTGATAATGGATTGCTATCTTTAAAATGTCGCAACACTGGCTATAGTCATCAGAAATTTCCTAACCTACTTTGACAAGGCTGTTCAGCTAGGTCCCTTGCTGAGTAACGGTGCTTCTATCCATGATCTTTGCCAATCATTCCAAGGTAATTTTATTTCATCCAAAATAACTTTACCCAGAGGGGAAATAAATAGAATAGTCATTTGAAATTATGCAACAATTAGGTAGAAAATTAATGCCTCATCCAGGCTTTTAATCATTCATCTTGCTTTCACTATAATCAAGGTTATTTAGTATTCCTGATGCTTTTCTTTAATGTAATTACTCAAATATCAGGTCCTAGAATGGATGAAGAATTGACTGCTTTCATCAACATTCATCCTAGCATTTGTAATAGGAAACACTGAAGGCAAAACAAAAGTCTTTTGGTGAGTAATATGAATAAACAGGACTTTCTCTGTTTTCTATAAGCCCATTGTTTCAAAATATATATTCAACTTATGTCCACAAATGGATGATATTGTGTTTATCATACATTTTAAAAGTTAGGTTATATTTAGAAGTATTTAATTGTACATTGAAACAATCTCAATCTTCAAAATAAATTTTAAAAAATATTGGAATGCAGATGTCATTAAAATAATGTTCGTTACCTGGCCAGTTGTTCACAATAACTTGTAATGTACAAAGATCGTTATATGACAGTTTCTGTTAATATATATTTGCATAGGAAACATATGTACAGTATACAATAAAATGTTTAAAAGGTATTTTAATGTTGGTTTAGTTTTATGTTGATCTGTTCTTCGTATATGAGATATAAGGTTAAGGCAATAATTACTGTGTTCTTTGTACAAGGCACTATGGTATTCACTTTATAAGAAAACATTATTTGATCTCAGCAACTATATTATAAATTGGATGAGATACAATTATAAAGTATATGTATAAATGAATTAAATACGTATGCCAAGAATGTGTAGTTAATTTCTGAAGAAGCAGAGGTTTAAATCAGATAGTCTGCATGCTTGGTGCCTGCATGCTTAGTACTGTACTATCCCCTGTGGATTGAAATAAACGGTTATTTCTTAGGTAATGAAATAAAAAAAGGTGGAATAAACGTTGAAAACTGAACATTCTTTCATGAATGAATTCATGTGCTCAAATGCATATTTAAGGTACCACGTACCTTACCACGTGAAATGATGAATATTGGGACCAAGGGGTAAAACTTCAAAATTCTGTAGATAAGTTTTCAATATTGACTTATCCCTGAGAAAACATAAGGTTATATAAGTACACTATTTTGGTTCTTATTTAATGGGTTTATTAAATTAACAGCTAAGCTAATAGATTTTATCATTTTAAAAAATAAATCATTGTAGAAAAAAGAGAGAATTGTGAACTGAGGAAGTGAAAAGTTTGACATTTTCTTTTTTATTTCCTTATCTGATTATGTTAAGAAAAAATACCAGTCATATGAATTACAAAAGTTTTAAAGCCTTCCTGAAATTAGCTATGCTGTTTAAAAAAGGTGGGTGGGGACCAGGCAGGGTGGCTCACATTGTAATTTCAGTAATTTGGGAGACGAGTTGGAGGATCGCTTGAGGCCAGGAGTTTAAGACCAGCCTGAGCAACAGTGTGAGACCCTGGCTTTAAAACAAAAAAGAGGATCACTATTTAGTGATATCTGAGCCTTGGCATAAAGACGCTTTACTATAAATGATACAATAAATATAGAAAATAAAGCGAAAATGCTAAAAGGGACTTAACATTCAAGAGAAAATTACTTTGGCATGTATTATAGTCAGCCTAATAGACTAAACTTTTGTAATATTTGGAATAATACCTTACCAAAACCAATTAAAATGTTTTACCACACAATAAGAGAAATTTTAATCTGAATGTGAAGACAATAAAGCTAGTAAAAGTTATTGATTTTCTTTCAATTTTGCATATTTTAAGTGAATTTTAATAATGTTTTATAATTACACAACAGCATTCAAGTTGAAAAGACTTTATACTCGACCAATATGGCGGCGCCCATCTTTCGGTCCTTTTCCTGGGGCCGTTGGTCTGGTACCCTAAAACTCTCAGTATTCTTGCCCTTGGGGCTGGCGTAAGGCCCACTCGGGCCCTCAGGGGTTACTGGCAGCGCAGAAGGCTCGAGGTCTGTTCAAGGACTTCTTCCCAGAGACGGGGACGAAAATAGAGCTCCCAGAGCTCTTCGACCGTGGCACGGCGAGTTTTCCCCAAACCATTTACTGTGGCTTCGACCCCACGGCGGACTCGCTTCATGTGGGCCATCTTCTTGCGCTGCTGGGCCTGTTTCATTTGCAGCGAGCGGGCCCCAACGTGATCGCGCTGGTGGGAGGCGCCACGGCGCGCCTGGGAGACCCGAGCGGCCGTACCAAGTAACGCGAGGCGCTGGAGACAGAGCGCGTGCGAGCCAACGCGCGCGCCCTGCGCCTAGGGCTTGAGGCTCTGGTGGCTAATCACCAGCAGCTTTTCACTGATGGGCGCTCCTGGGGCAGCTTCACTGTGCTGGACAACTCGGCCTGGTACCAGAAGCAGCACCTGGTGGACTTCCTGGCGGCAGTTGGGGGTCACTTCCGCATGGGGACGCTGCTGAGCCGGCAGAGCGTGCAGCTGCGGCTCAAGAGCGCGGAGGGCATGAGCTTGGCCGAATTATTTTACCAGGTGCTCCAGGCCTATGACTTCTATTACCTCTTCCAGCGTTATGGATGCAGGGTCCAGCTGGGCGGCTCTGATCAGCTAGGCAACATTATGTCCGGATATGAGTTCATCAACAAGTTGACTGGAGAAGATGTATCACCGTTCCTCTAATTACAACTGGAGCAAAGCTGGGAAAGTCTGCTGGCAACGGTGTTTGGCTAAACAGAGATAAGACATCTCCATTTGAATTGTATCAATTCTTTGTTAGGCAACCAGACGATTCAGTGGAAAGGTACCTGAAGCTGTTTACTTTCCTGCCCCTTCCAGAGATTGATCATATCATGCAGCTGCATGTCAAAGAGCCAGAAAGGCGGGGTCCTCAGAAACGACTGGCAGCAGAAGTAACAAAGCTTGTTCATGGACGAGAAGGATTGGATTCTGCTAAAAGGTGTACACAAGCCCTTTATCATAGTAGCATAGATGCACTGGAGGTCATGTCTGATCAGGAGTTAAAAGAGTTGTTTAAAGAAGCTCCATTTTCTGAATTTTTTCTCGATCCTGGAACAAGTGTCCTAGATACCTGCCGCAAAGCAAATGCCATTCCAGATGGTCCCCGAGGGTATCGAATGATAACAAAGGCGGAGTCAGCATAAATCACCGACAAGTAACAAATGTATTGTCTATTAGAAATGGGGCTAGATGTCTTAAGGATTTCTAAGTATATCTTAAAATTTATAATGTTGTGGTTCATACCAAGAATCATCTGGGGAATTTTAACAAAATATGTATATGTTCTAAACCTCATCACTACCCCATAAATGCAGCTTAAATCTGAAAAAAAAAAGACTTTATACTCATGTAAATAAATAAGTTTTCACATAAAAATACAATTGATAAGATTATGACCTCTTGTATTACTTATGTCTACCATGAGAGAAAAAATTTAGCCAAAAATTAAATAAAGAAATAAACAGTACATGCACGAGAATGCAAATGGAAATCACCTACATAAGTATAGGATGAGGGAGAAAGAACTTAAAAGAAATAATTGTATAAAATATATATTAAAAATGCAACATAGGAGTTTTACTGAAAAGGCAGTACAATATTTATTGAAAGATTGTTCTGTAACTCACAAAATGAGTGTCCTCAAAGACAGTACTTACTAAACTAATTGCTATAGATAAATATAGTGATCTAGACATGGTCCGTAATAGTATTATAGCGATAGAGTCAATATCCTTAACTTGATATTATCTATGAAACCTACAGATAACACATTTACTTGTGAATGCTTTTACTACTGAATGCTTTCTCCTTAAGATCAGAAACTAGACAAGGATGACCATGCTCACTACTTAGATTTAAAATTTTATGGGATATCTTGGGTAGTGCAATAAGGCTGGAAATAAAAAAATTATACATATTTAAAACAAAAAGATTATTCTCAGATGACATGAATATGTATGCAGAGAATCCTAGGGATTATAGAGAAGAAATTCTACTAGAACTAATAACTGTGTTTAGCAAGGTCACAGGATTTAAAGTCAATATTAAGTATATTTCCATTTACTAGGAGTTGAAATATAAAATGTGAATATTAAATATATTTACCAGAGAACCTCAAAACATGTAATAGAAATGAACTAAATTAAACACTATATATTTTTAAAATTTTTGCACCAAAAACACTAAACTATTAACAAGAGAAATTAAAGAAGACCTAAGTGGAAAGATGTACCATGTTCATGAATCTACACACTCAGTTATGTAAAGCCATCAGTTTTTTGACAAATCCATCTATGACCTTGGGAAAGATATATTGTTTTTATATAGAACACACCAAAAATGAAGACCACAAATAAATGCTAGATTTAATTAAAATTTGAACGTTTTACTCTTGTAAAGATACCATTAAAAAAAAAACAGTAGCCAGGCACAGTGGCTCACACCTGTAAACCCAGCACTTTGGGAGGCCGATATGGGTGGATCACCTGAGGTCAGGAGTTCGAGACCAGTCTGGCTAACATGGAGAAACCCCATTTGTACTAAAAATACAAAGAATTAGCTGGGCTTGGTGGCGCAACTGTAATCCCAGCTACTCGGGAGGCTGAGGCAGGAGAATCGCTTGAACCTGGGAAGCAGAGGTCGCAGTGAGCCAAGATTGTGCCATTGCACTCCAGCTTGGGCAACAAAGCGAAACTCCATCTCAAAAATAATAAATAAATAAATAAATAAATAAATAAATAAATACAATTTTAAAAATACATAAAAATAAATAAAATGGTAAACCACAGACTGGAAGAAAATATAGATATCTGACAAATGAGTCATGTTTAAAATATACAAAGAACAACTTAATAATAATTTTAAAAACTCAATTCAAACTTAGAAAATTATTTCAGCAGACATTTCATCAAAGAAGATAAATGAATAAACGATAAGAACATGAAAATGTTCAATATTACTAGTTACCAGGAAAACAAAAATTAAAAACCTTAAGGAGACACCAACATGTACCCATTAGAATGGCTAAAAAAAAAAAAAAAAAAAAA
>NW_016813573.1:671626-673519 GCF_001698545.2 Rhinopithecus bieti | reverse complement strand
CCCTTCGCTCAGCCTGCCTGCACCCAGGTGACTAAAAAGCTTTATTGCTCACACAAAGCCTGTTTGGTGGTCTCTTCACACGGACGCGCATGACAGTAAATACACAATACCAGCTTACTACATACTTTTCGATACTGTACTGGAAAGTGAAAGAAAGATATAAACTAAGAGAAAGAGAACAAGATTAGTTCCATTAAAAAATTACCTTGAGATTGTTGCATGAATCATAAAAATCTACTAGTTTCCAATGGCACAAAATTACCACAAAATCTAATTTATTGCACAAAGCAGGGGAAGTAGAGAAGAAAGGGGAGGAAGTTAATTCTACATCTGTGTGTGCCCCCCATTGACTTAAGCTGAAGCTGGGTAAAGATACTCAAGGCAGGAGACCTCTAATGCTGGTGTCAAAGCCTTTGCTAAATTGTGTTGAAGGCCCACCCACAGATGATCACTTTGCCTTATTTGATACGCAGATGTTGGTTTTGGAATTAAAAACAAAACCAAAAACAAACCAAGGCTTATTTTTAAGTGAAGAGACCTGCAGCTATGGTTAGAAAAGGGAGAAAATATTCCTCTTAGTTAGCTAGTAACTTTAATAATTCCCCAGAGCACTAGTAATTATCAAAGCCAAGAATTCTTACCTCTCCCCTCAGTCTATTTACAAAATATCATCCTATATAAATAAAAATATCTGTAAATAAAACCATAAAATACATTGGTTAATAATATGGCTATTTAAAAAAACACATCTAAGGTCCTTGTTTTGTATTTTATAGATCATAAAGTCAATTCCTTCTCCTGAGATGAAGTGAAAAATTAGTATCATAAACTACTTAAATATGCTGAATTCTATCCTATAGGAGAAAACAGAAATTCACTATTTTACTTTCATTTTGTTCTAAAATAAAATTCAGGCTAAAATTTTTTCTGCTACTTTGTAGTAGCATGCTACTACTATATGATTTGTTTTTCTAAGACCACCAGAGCGGGCACAAAAGAACCAGCGAGTAGGCAAGTGTAGAAGCAAAACTGCAAGTTTATTTTGGTCACCTAAGGTGTGGGGAAGAGGTCTGTCGGCCTCCGGCAAAGAAGGCCGACAGAGCCCCCCGGTGGGGCTCTCGGACGGAGTTCCCGCAGTCCTGACATCCCGACAGGAGTGGAGGACTGAGGGAGGCCGCGCCTGGCGTGCCTCCAGAGCAGCTTTTCTAGGAGTGGGAGGGCAATAGGCGGGGCACGGGCGTGTCAGGGGGTGTTCCAGGTAAATCTTGGTCTCTTCGGATTGACATCACCTGGCGCATGCCTAGTTGGTCTGCACCTTCCCGGGTCGCCGGCTGCATTTTCGCGCGCGCGCGGGAAAAGTTGGGGGGGGCGGGGATGAAGAACCCGGAAGTGCACCATCTTGCCTCCGTTCGTCCAAACAGTCCAACCTTTTATTGGTAATAGTGATAAAGGGGCGCCGTGGTCTGTCTGGCTACTTCCTGCTGTTAAGGGGCGCTGTTAAGGTCGGGGCCCATGGTTGGCATTTGGATGTACGGATGAAGAATAAAATAAGGCACAGTATTAGTATAGGAATGAGGAATGGAAGCATTTGTTGGAATAGGGGCAAAACCCAGAAGGAAGGTCCCAGCAAGGTTGAGGAGTATGAGATAGTTAAGAAAATTTAGTAAGTTTGAGGCGAGTGGGGGAAAGCCAAACTGATTTCCACTGATTGCTTTCGGTAGGGGCCCTTTTTAGCTGGGAATGAGGAACGAGTGTGCAGAGTAGTTGTTGGCCAGGCAGCAATTAAGGAGTGGAGTTTTTGTGGAGTGGATGGCTTTCCACTTACTCCTACTACAGAGATATTGGATGGAAGGCTAGGTCCAGAGAAGGACGGCAAAACAGAATAGGTAGCCT
>NW_016813573.1:655707-668311 GCF_001698545.2 Rhinopithecus bieti | reverse complement strand
GAACGGAGGCAAGATGGTGCACTTCCGGGTTCTTCATCCCCCGCCCCCCCAGCTTTTCCCGCGCGCGCGCGAAAATGCAGCCGGCAACCCGGGAAGGTGCAGACCAACTAGGCATGCGCCAGGTGATGTCAATCCGAAGAGACCAAGATTTACCTGGTCGCACCTGCGGAATGCCCCCTGACATGCCCGTTCCCCGCCTATTGCCCTCCCACTCCTAGAAAAGCTGCTCTGGAGGCACGCCACGCGCGGCCTTCCTCAGTCCTCCACTCCTGTCGGGATGTCAGGACTGCGGGAACTCCGTCCGAGAGCCCCACCGGGGGGCTCTGTCGGCCTTCTTTGCCGGAGGCCGACAGACCTCTTCCCCACACCTTAGGTGACCAAAATAAACTTGCAGTTTTGCTCCTACACTTGCCTACTCGCTGGTTCTTTTGTGCCCGCTCTGGTGGTCTTAGAAAAACAAATCACTATATATATGCAGCATTTAACTCATACAGCTGCATGTACAAAAAAAGTCATTGAAAATTAGTGTAATCAAGCACCACTTTAAGAATAAAAAATTTATTCCCAAGGTGATACATTTAACAATGATAATATAAGCAAAATTAAGTTTTTTTTTTGCTTATAAACTGTCTGGCATATGTTTACATTTATCTTCTATTGATAATATGAAGACTATTTTGTTGCCTCAAAAAAGGCAAGCTCAGTGGGAATTCCACATGCCATATTAAGGCTTTTATTTGCAAATAAAAATATTAGTTTTGATAAAAGTTAAATATAAAAAGACTGTCACTGTGACAGAGAAGAGGATCTAAATTGACAAGCCATTCCAAGAGATGCCCAATATATTTTTTACATAAACCCTAACTGCCAACAATGGATGTTTTTTAAGGAGGCAACCTTTTCTCTGAAAAGATCAATGCAATATATGCTGCATTTAAGCATTTTCTGATTATCAGTTTGTCATTCATTTAGAGCACATCTAGAGAGTGTGAGGACCAAATAGATGGGAAATGATCCTGCTGATTGACAGCACTGCATGCTTGCTTAACGGCGATCCATAGCATTGGGCAGAATCTTAGAATACATATAGAAGGTGGGATGGGACGAGAAACTTCCAGGCAAGAAGACAGTGAGTCATTTATATAGCTGATTAACTAGTAGTCCATCATGATTTACAATAAGTACTCTCCTATATAACTACTGCAGCCTTAAATTTTCCAGCAAACCCAACCCAGCAGATAGTTTTTTCTCAAATAAGAGACTGTGTATAGGTAAGTGGAAAAGTTCTTTCAAGGTGAAACAGTGATCTCCATCTGTTCATCCCTGGGGAAAAATTTTATATTTTTGTCAGCAGAAGCAATGAACTGGAAAAGTGTGACAGTAAATTGGGGCTTACACCACCTTTCATGACTAAAATTTGTGTTCATTTGTTCCTCTGTCAAACTGAGTTCAATTAAAGAACTACAAGGTATAAAACTAAATCTTTAGGAATAGGTAGTAGATTTCAAAAATCTTAAAATTTATTTTCTTAACCAAAATTTTAATTGTCTTCCATGTTCTTCCGTATTAGATATGTGTGGTGTACATTTCCTTCCCCCTTCTCTATTTCCTTATCTCCCTACCTACTTTGATCATGGCATCTTATGGCTTATTTATACCTCTTGCTGTTTCTTTCCATTGTATTTGTCCATTCAATTATCTCTCATGTGGCCTCACTCAAATATAAGCAGGCCTTCAGTGTAAATATTTTTATTAAGATGATTTTAGCTACAAATGATAACTTTAAAATTTATTATAAAAATAGTCCTTTTGTATTGTGAATTTGACTCAGCAATTAATACTCTTCTATTAAAATAATCTATTAAGAAAATAAATACTTAAGTTAATCCATACTTAAAATTAATTTTTCATGAGGTAATTCAATGGGGTAAAGGAATATTATTTTAGTGAATGACACTGAAACAACTGGATATCCATATGGGGGAGAAAAATCCTTAACCCATACCTCACACCAAATACAAAAATCAATTTGAGTTGAATCATAGATTTCAGCATAAGAGCTAAATCTATAAAGCTTCTAGAAGAAAATGTTCATTACCCAGGAGTAGGCAGACAGAACACAAAAAGCAAGAATCATAAAAGAATACATTAATAATAAATTATGCTTAGTCAAAATTTAAAACTTTACTGCTTATTAAACAACCACTAATAAAATTAATAGGTATGCTACAAATTGGGATAAAGTATTAAGAAATACACCTCACAAAGGATTTCTAGTCAGAATATATAAGGAACTCTCTGTATTGTATCTATATAGTAATCATGCTAGATATACTTTATGGCATAACATGTAGTAATAAAATATGTTTTGTTACTATAAATTAATAAAAGACAATTCAACAAAATAGGTAAAAGACTTTAACAAATGACAATGAGATAACACACACACACAAACACACACTACTGTCATAAATTTAAAAATCTGACAAAATCGAATGTAGATGAGAATGTGGTACAACTGGAACTCTCACACATTTGGTGGAAGCATAAATGATACAGTGCCTTTGGAAAAGACTTTGGCAATTGATTATAGTGAATCCATCTTGTGACCTAGCAATTCTGTCCCCAGGAACTTTACTAAGAAAAAAGAAAACATCTGTCCATAAAAAGAGTTATACAATAAAAATAATTTATGTACCTCTGCCTGCAGGTACTATTAATTCTATATATTTATTCTTTCATTTATTCCACAAATATTTACTGAGAATCTCCTATGGTCAAATTACTTTGCTGGCAACAAATAAAGAAATGTAAGTCATGGTCTTGCAGATCATGGAGCTCACAATCTAATTAACAAGAAGAGGTTTACATATATGAAAATATTAATATAAAGCAGCATGTCATCCAGTGTCAAATAAATGATCCCCAAGAAACAAAATGGCAAAGAATCAAAAGTGATTATCTAGGACATTCCTAAGAGTGTCAAAGATCTGCTAGATTTATTCCCCTTCCTTTACCTCTCCACACAAAACATCAAGCAATAATCTTTAAAAGCACCTCATTTTAATTTAAAATCCCATAATTTTTGAGACGAGAAGGACCTCAAGAATAATCTGTTCTTGCCCTTTTTTTGCAGGTAGGAAAATTAAACTTCAGTGAGATTCCATGATTAGAATGAAATGTTACATCCCTGTGTAGTTTGACATAGCATTGATGGGAAAGTATAGACAAGGTGTGACAGATCACTTCTCTAGTTTTCTGAATTTTTATCTAATATGCACATTGAAGGAAAATCTGGAAGAGAAATAGGGCAGGGATAAGGGAGTTGATGATACATTTGATTTGGGATAGGTTATTTGAGTTACTCTCATGCCATCCAGGAGAAGGCATCTCAGAAGCAGACCAACTCATGGCTAAATGGTAGCCATGTTCGATGGGTGCTTTTATGTCAGACACTGTACTAAGCACTTTGCACAACACTGTCTCATGTAGCCTTCTTAACAGCTTTTTGTGATAAATATTATTACTGCCCTTTCTCATGAGGAAATTGAGGCTCAGGGAGTGAAACAACTTGCTGACATTCACAGAGATGTTAAATATTTGAGTCAGGATTTCAATTCATTTCTTTCTGGACCCAGGTCATCATTATTCTCACTGTAAGTTTTCCCTTTAGAAAGCTCAATGTTCCAACTTCCAGCTTAAAGGTGGTTGGCATCATCTAATGTGGCATCCTAAAATTTCTCCTAATTGAAGTACTATAATGACAAGGAGGAAGACAAAGCATAATATGATAATGTCACAATCAATATTTCAAAAATATGCATACAATCTCTATTATAAAGGGTGACATACTGAAATAAAAATTATAATTTGCTGCTCATCATTTTATTAAGCCAAAAAAGAATGGTTAGTATACACGTTTGTTGACTCTGTTTCAGTAATTTGAAATTTCCACTAAGCAGAATATTGAATAGGGATCTTTTTACTGTATGACTGCCTTTGCATATACCATGAACTCAGGGGTTCACCTGTATCTGCATCAAATCAGAAATTACACTTACAAGAAAAAAAAGAAAAGTAAAATAAAAACTACACAGAAAGAAGAAGGACGGCCAAGGAGGATATTTTAATCTAAACATGTGGTATCAAATTAAAGTACTTTAAGTAGAATTGGGCAAAGAAAGAGACCTATTAGAATGTATAATTGAGATTGGATTGTTTTAAATCATTTTTTCAAGTAAGACAAGAAACACATAAATGCATACATATGCATACATATAAGGATTATGGCCATGTATTTCAAATGTTCTGAATATCAGAGAGCCAAACAATGGAGTTCTATTGCATTTCCATCTCAGGTAAGATGAGCCATAGAGGATAAAGGCTGGCCTCTGAAACAAAACTAAGAGTCATACCCACTTGGAATGGGTATGGAAGACATACCCACTTACACACCATTCATCTATAGAACTGAGCAGAGATTTTACCAGCACCTAGGTGGGCAGAGAAGGAAAAAGGAAATGTCCAAACTAGCATGTGACAACCTGTAAATTCAGGATAGATTTCACTTGAATGCTTTTTGAGATACTGGAAAACAGTACAGTTCAAGGAAGTTTCTAATTAAACTCAGAAAAAATGATCTCTAAAAGGTCTAAAAGTTTTGGAAAACAACTTTTATCTTAATAAGATACTAAATGTTATAATCTCTAGGTAACAGGAGCAGATATGCCTAATGCATAGGTAGAGATAAAATACTTTCTTTTAAGATGAAAAGAGTGATACTGGAAAAAATTGCAGGGAAATTAAAAGCAAAATGCTGCATTGGAAGTCGTGAAAACAAAACAGACTGTAGGAGATTGAATGAAATACATGAAAGACAAGCAAGCTCTTCTTAAAGGCAAGGAGAAAATTATTGAATATCAAATAATTAGATTGAAATAATAGAAATATGGGCTAGATAATTTATGCCAAAATTATAGGTATTTCTGAAAATGAGACTGGAACAATGGAATAGAAACAATAATAATGTTTAATAGAGAAACCTCAGTGATAATTAGAGATCTAAATATACAGATTCAAATAATTCATAAAGTTTCAGAAAATATCAAAGGAAAAGCACCTATATCAATATACATCTTGACAATTTTTAAAATATAAGAATAAATAAAAAAGGTAATTTCCAACAAAATAATATTGAAGTTTTTCACAGACTTCTCTGCAACTCTAGATTTTATATGAAAATGGTACCAGATTTATAGTGTTTAAAGTAAAAGGATGAAATTAGATCGGATACTTCAAAATAGCAACACTGAGAAAAAGAATTGAGTGGAAGTAGTTTATTTGGGAGACAATCCCCCCAAAAACAACAATAAGTGGTAGAGAATTGAGATGGAAAGGTGTTGTTTGCCTTATCAAGCAAACTTTCTCCACAGGTTATTATAGGCCAATCATTCCAGGGTATACTGAAGGGGTGTAAAACATGCACTTCACAGGTGTACCACTTTATTAGTCCATTCTCACACTGCTATAAAGAATTACTTGAGTCACTACCAAATGTGGTGAAACCTTGCCATGGTTCAATTCTTCTTTTTTTTTTGAAAGGGGTGTGTGTATGGTGAGGAACTTTTGTTTATTACTCTACTAGAAAGTAAAGACTTCCATTATGTTTATTAGAAGGTCAATGATCATTGCCTGCAATAGAATTGTCATTTTCTCTCTTAAGTTACATTGTGATCCACCATTCTGGAGAGCTGAAACAGCGGAGGAGACACTCTCAGCTTTTTGAGGTCCTACCCTTCTTCCCCCAGCACCCCTTCTACACCACCCTGTGGTGATGAGATCAGGTGTTCTGGGACCTGTCAAACTTAGCTATTTCTCTTAATCTTTCAAGACCCAAACTTCTAAAACTTCTACTTTTTTTCCTCACTTTGAATACTTTTTACTATGCAACAAGGCAGGATGAGCATGGAGATGCTTTTCTTAAGAACTTTTACACATTCTTGACAAATCTGGAGTGGAAAGCCTACATTAGTTCTGACCTAAGTATTTGAACAAGCTTCTTCTTTTTTCCTGTTTTCTAGTTGGGTGGTATGATAAGATCTTAGGCTTTTCTGTGAGCTTTCCACATAGAAAAGGACAGAATAACCCATTTTGCCTATATTTGTATTAGGGTTATGGCTGCTTCTAGCAATTTAAAAGATTTTTTACCTGAGATTAGGCTTCTCTCCTTGAGTTCCACATAAACGTTTGGAAGCAAACCATTGTCCTCTGTACACCTGTTTTTTNTTTTTCCTCACTTTGAATACTTTTTACTATGCAACAAGGCAGGATGAGCATGGAGATGCTTTTCTTAAGAACTTTTACACATTCTTGACAAATCTGGAGTGGAAAGCCTACATTAGTTCTGACCTAAGTATTTGAACAAGCTTCTTCTTTTTTCCTGTTTTTCTAGTTGGGTGGTATGATAAGATCTTAGGCTTTTCTGTGAGCTTTCCACATAGAAAAGGACAGAATAACCCATTTTGCCTATATTTGTATTAGGGTTATGGCTGCTTCTAGCAATTTAAAAGATTTTTTACCTGAGATTAGGCTTCTCTCCTTGAGTTCCACATAAACGTTTGGAAGCAAACCATTGTCCTCTGTACACCTGTTTTTTTTTTTTTTTTTTTTTTTTTTAACCTCTACTACCTTGCTGAATGAGCTGGCAACAAAATTGAGGTATTTCTTAGGCCTTTACTCAATAGAATCTTTAAAAATTTTTTTTACTTTTCATGGGTACATAGTAGGTATATATTTCAATAACTTCTTAAAGTCATCTCTTTGTTATGTAACAGTATTTCAGCAAATTAAGCAAGAATAATGCACAGGAAGCATTCAAAGACAAAATCCCTAGTGGAAAGCCAATTTCCAACATTGGGAGAAATATCTAGAGTTTCTGTTAACAAATGACAGGCCCAGTGAACTCCACTTACAGTCTATGGGAACAAGCTCTCACTGGCTAAAATAAGGCTGTGTTTGGGGATGAGGGCACAAGGAAGATTCCAATAGCAAGAAGGCAAAGTCTACAGAACCAGAGAAAATTTTTGCAATCTATGCATCTGACAAAGGGCTAATATCCAGAATCTACAGAGAACTCAAACAAATTTACAAGAAAAAAACAACCCCATCAAAATGTGGGCAAAGGATATGAACAGATACTTCTCAAAAGAAGACATCTATGCAGCCCACAGACACATAAAAAAATTCTCATCATCACTGGTCATCAGAGAAATGCAAATCAAAACCACAATGAGATAACATCTCATTCCAGTTAGAATGGCAATCATTAAACAGTCAGGAAACAACAGATGCTGGAGACGATGTGGAGAAATAGGGATGCTTTTACACTGTCTGTGGGAGTGTAAATTAGTTCAATCATTGTGGAAGACGAAGACGGTGTGGCGATTCCTCAAGGATCTACAACTAGAATTACCATTTGATCCAGCAATCCCATTACTGGGTATATACCCAAAGGATTATAAATCATTCTACCATAAAGACACATGTACACATATGTTTGTTGTTGCACTATTCACAATAGCAAAGACTTGGAGCCAACACAAATGTCCATCAATGATAGATTGGATAAAGAAAATGTGGCACATATACACCATGGAATACTATGCAGTCATTAAAAAGGATGAGTTCATGTCCTCTGCAGGGACATGGATGAAGCTGGAAACCATCATTCTCAGGAAACTAACACAAGGACAGAAAACCAAACACTGCATATTCTCACTCACAGGTGAGAAATGAACAACAAGATCACTTGGACACAGGGCGGGGAACATCACACACCAGGGCCTGTCAGGGGGTGAGGGGGCTAGGGGAGGGATAGCATTAGGAGATATGCCTAATGTAAATGATGAGTTGAGTTGATGGGTGTAGCAAATCAACATGGCACATGTACACCTATGTATCAAACCTGCACATTGTGCACATGTACCCTAGCACATGTACCCTAGAACTTAAAGTATAATAATAATAATAATAATAATAATAATAATAATAATAAGGCAAAGTTTAAATCAAGCAGAGCTTCAGAGGCTTAATTTGATTTTTAGTTTATTGGTGTCAAGCATTGGCAGATGGTACTACATTGGCTACTCTGATATTCCTCACTGTTAACTTATTTTGAACAACTGCATCTAGGTCAAGAAAGTCCACCAACCTGGGCAGCATAATTAGCCCCTTTCTCTATAAAAAATTTAAAAATTAATCATGCATTGTAGTGTGTGCCTCTGGTTTCCGTTACTCAGGAAGCTGAGATGAGAGGGTCACTTGAGCCTAGAAATTCAAGGCTGAACTGGGCTATGATCATGCCCACTACACTCCAGTCTGGGTGACAGAGTGAGATCTTGTGTCTAAGGAAAAGAAAAGAAAAGAAAAGAAAAGAAGAGAGGAGGGGAGGGGAGGGGAGGGAAGGGAAGGGAAGGGAAAAGACAGGGAAGGGGAAGGGGAAGGGAAGAAAAATTCATGATAAGGTTGTTCTCTGAGGTCTAACATGTTTTGTTTCGAGTCTTTCTGTGGTGTTCCCTCCAGGTGCTCTTAAGTTGGCTGTGAATTCTTCACTGCATGTCTTGGTCTGTGAAAATTTGACCCTCCAAGATTTTCTTATACTTCATTAAAATAGTCTCTACCTTTGAAATACCTGACTCAGCGTACAACAGTTCATCAGATGTGTTAATCAGATGGGGAAGGGAGAGAGATACCGGGAAATGCATGAGAAATAAAAAGTAAAATCTGTAAGCCTCAAGGACTTGTCTCTGAAGCAGGAAACCTCTGTTCTCCAGGCAATTTCAGTAAAGCTTTCTAAATAGCAACATTCCTCTATACTTAAAAACGCTACTGTATTATATTTTGAAATTCAGTCTCAGAGTCACTGGGAGAGATAAAAATGTAAGGCTTCCCTGTGGTATGCTCAGGAAATACGGGTCGTATTCTGCCAGGTGACCATCTCTCTTTTTTTTTTACTAACTGTTCTCTGCTCTTGTAGGTGAACAATTTGGTAAAGTAGGAAATAAAAACTAAAAAATATCACTGGATCAATTCTAAGGAATCTAGAATACAATTGAGGCTGCCAGTAAATAGCCATCTAAACTTGGAGCATTTGTAATACCCATAAGCCAAAAGTTTGTTTAATCTACAAAACAAGACTAAGTATTTGTAAAAATGGAATCAAAAAACATAATAATTTAAGCATTTGTAAAATATCTGTATATTAAAAGTGATAAAAGAGTCACACAGTTCTTCTGATTTAAGAAATTACAATCAGGTTATTTTAGTGGACATATTTAATGGCTATAAAAATTTAATCTATTTACTGGTTTGGTTTATGAGGATTGAGAAAATATGGCCATGCTTAGGAAAATAAATGTGTTGATATATTACAACCCATTTTATCTTACAGTAATATATTCAAGGTCAGCCAACAGCTATATGCAGAGGGGTTTTTTTTGTTTGTTTTACTTATATCAATAAATAACTATCCATGAGGAAAAATATTATCAAATATTAATAAGTATGGATGTTGAATAATATTCAACATTTTAAAAAAGGTTATAGGTAAAAGAACAATGTCAAGGCTAATTATTTGTGGCTGACACAAAAGAATTAGAGTATAAAAGTAATGCCTGTAAAGAAGCCTAAAATATTCACTCAGTTACACAAAAGAAACATGATGTTGGAACAGGAAATTCATTCATTTAATTAAGTATAAGATTAATGGCTCAAGAATTAAATAAATAAAATAATCTAAAAAATATGACATTATATTTAAAAGTGCATTAAAAATGTAAGGTTAACCACATAGTTACTTCTGCTTCCTTCTAAAATCTCACAAAATGTCACTAGAATGATTATTTAAAGAGGTACATTAAAAGAAAAAAGAACAAGCTAGGATGTGACAGCAGTAAAAGTTTGAAACCTATAAAGCACAAGGCAAAAGTGGCAATTGACTTCATGAACTGGAGGAAAAACAAAGCTAAGTTCACAGGATTAAGGTATGAAGATGAAAATCAGCATAGTAGTTACCCTTGTGCAGAGCTGATTGACAAGCAAGGGATGAAATAACTTTCTAGATTATGAATATATTCTATACTTTACAGTAATGGTTATATAAGTGTTTAGGTTTTTCAAAACTAACTTGACTATATGCTTAAAATCTATGTATTTTCTTAACTATAAATTTTATTGCAATGAAAAAAAATCTATATCTTGTACTGCTTCCCTTTTTCTCTCATCCTAAAACAACCTGGAACAAAGCATTGTGCATTCAAAAAAGAGAATTGGTAATTATTTTCTGCAAAATTTTCATCACATTTTTATTGAAAATCTACAACTAATAGCCTCAGAGAGTCTATTACACATTCGGCATCAAGAATAGGATATTATAATGCTGTAAAATGTAGCGTGCAAAGAAGAAAAGGTGTTCTTGAAAACTATATCTGATAAAATTAAAAGTAAGCAAATAAATCTTAAGGAGGTAATTTATCAAATAAATAATTAAAGAGTATACAGAAAAGAATTAATGGAAAATAAATAGCTTAAACTCAACCTTGAAGTATGGGAAAATATAACTAGTACATACTGTGTACTTTCTATATATCAAAATCATAATTAGGTGTCACCCATGTTATATTATTTAATTATAGCAATGACCCCATAAGAGAAAGAATACAAAAATAGGCCTGCATAAGTCACATTGCAAGTAAGTTGGTAAAGTGAGGAATGTAGTACAGCTGAATAATTCTACTAAAATATATCATTCCAAATTCAGCCTTTTACCAATATTAAAAGTTATTTTAGGTGATACCATCTCCTACCCAGAGAAAACCCTGAGCTCTTCTAGACGAGGAAAGGAATCTCAGATGAAAGTTGAGGACACTTTTTTTTTTTTTGATAGGTATAGGAGGGAACACTTGATCTGAGAAACTTCAGCTCTGTCAGTATGACCTTATTTTGGAACCACAAGCTGTTGAGACACTGTGAGTTGTATAGCATATATGGAAAATAAAGTGACCAGATTGTAGAGATGCCTAAATACCAGATTAAGGGAAGCATTATCCTATAGTTACTTTAAAGTTACTTAAATAAGCAAATTATAATGCACGCCAAAACTTTTCAAATTACCAAATATTTTGTAAATATGAATGTTTGAGAACAGATATTTTTTAATGGCTCACCTTTGAAATCAATTGATACAAATGAGTTACTCAATAATGTGCAACCTAGTTCTCACAAGAGGTTAAATTTTAAGTAATCAATACAAATTCACTAGGATAGATTTTAAAAATAAAAGCTTTAAAACTACCAAAAGCAAATGACTAGAATTATCCAGGAATGTAATTTGGCGGTATTTTCTGAGGATTTTTTGATAATATGTAGTATATCTTAACATATCATAAGCAATAAGCTAGCAACTTCGAGTGTAGGAAATATTAAACCAAATGAAGATGTATAAATATGTGCACCAATAAACATGTACAAAAATGTTCATAGCGGTATTGTTAATAGTAATGTGATACCAGAACAATCTAAAGGTGAATAATAATAGAAAAAAACAACACATTGTGGTATATTTATATAATGAAATGCTATAAAGTAATGAAAATAATCAAACTAATGCCACATTTTATATGGATGAGTGTCACTGAAATAATGTTGAATGAAAGAAGCCAGACATAACAGTGAATGCTACGAAATGGAGATTCATTGTAAAAATCCACATTCTATAAAAAGACACTTGGTACTTTGGCCTTTGATTAAAGACAAACAAATATTGTAAACAGGCATAAATGAGGTGATATGCACAACATCTTTCAAATTGTATAATATATTGTGAACAATTTCCTGTGTGATGTAGTCAAGGCCTAAAAAAATAAATGAGGGTCTACAAAATGCAGTGATAGAGCAAATTCTTACAAGCACTTAGATTCTCTCATAACCTGAAATTGATTAATACAACATAGGCATTATCTTAGGTCATATTTTGGAAGAAATAGCTTTCCCATTGAGCTCACAAAGTAAAATCTACACATCCATACATTTTATCAAATGAATTACATATCAGTTCAAAATATCTGATCACCAATAATGTACCTACTTTATGCTATTTTTGGATATCCACAATCTATAACAATATTTTTGGAAGATTATATTATATCCATTCTAGAAAGATATTTAAAAAAATACTGCTCATAAACAATTCTGCAATTCTACCTTTTAGATTAACTATTGCTGAAATAGTCACAACTTAGGAAATAATAAATAATGTGGTCTATAGCTAGCAAGACTAATAAAGAAGAAAAGAGAGAAGAATCAAATAGACGCAATAAAAAATGATAAAGGGGATATCACCACCCACCCCACAGAAATACAAACTACCATCAGAGAATACTATAAACACTTCTACGCAAATAAACTAGAAAATCTAGAAGAAATGGATAATTTCCTGGACACTTACACTCTTCCAAGACTAAACCAGGAAGAAGTTGAATCCCTGAATAGACCAATAGCAGGCTCTGAAATTGAGGCAATAATTAATAGCCTACCCACCAAAAAAAAG
>NW_016813573.1:611606-653535 GCF_001698545.2 Rhinopithecus bieti | reverse complement strand
TGCACATGTACCCTAGAACTTCAAGTATAATAATAATAATAATTAATAAATAAATAAATAAATAAATAAATAATGTGGCCTATGTATTAACTAAATATTATAAACCTTAAAAACTGAATTAATTTGAGAAGGGTAAGAGTAACATCCCCTTTTCCTCTCAGTTGCAAGCAAATGCAACTCAGGGGAAAAAAAACTCATGAGGTTCTTGAATAGGTAAAAAAAAATTACTTAATTTTGTTGTGGAAATACTTTCTTTTATCCCTTAACTTTTGGAAAAAATGCAGAACTTACTCATTTTTCAAATTATTGACGTTGAACCCAACCTTAAACAAACATTTTAGAGAAACATAAAATGGAAAGTAAGTATTATTACTTCACCCATGATTTAATTTGAATAAAAGGAAATAATGACATGTCTTGTCTCTCACATAAATTAGCAATAATAAAAAAGCATACAGAAATCCCACCTAGGTCACAGGAGGTGGGAACATTAATACACTTTTAGTGAGGGTGTAAGTTGGTAACATCTTTCTGAAAAGGATATTGCCAGTATGTATTATTTTCTTAAAAAGTGTATTGTCAGAATCAAGGACTTGGTGGTTTTGGTCCTGATAATGTTTCCTGAAGTTATACAATGAATACAATTGTCAGAATACTCATTATGGGTTGCAAATAGAATAAAGAAAGGCAATTTATATATGTACTTAACAATAGAAATTGGTTATGTTAGCCATGGAACACTATGTAGCCATTAAGTAATGGGGTAGAAATGTAGAAACTATAGAAAGCTTTAGCACATGATTAAAAGAGAAAAAATAGGAAAGAAATATGTGTGATATAATAATGCTACAATGTAAAAAAATAAAATTATACATGTATTATCAATTTATTTACTAATTATTGAATGATAGACTACTAGGTATATATGATTTATTTATCAGTCAATTAGAAATAATGTTTATTGACTAACAATGATCATGTGAATATAGATAATTTTATCTTCACTTCTTTATCCTGTTATTCTATAAATGCAACTATTATATAATAAAATAAAATTATATTTCAAAAGAAATTAATCGAATGATGCTTTTTTCATTCATATAGAGGATATGTATTTGTACAATAAAGTGTCTTGAAAGTGTAGATTCATGTATTATGCCAAAATAAATGCATATCTATAGACATAGAAATAAGAATGTTCCCTATAATAGTCCATTATTTTACTTTTAAATATTGATCCTTTTCTGCATTCAAAAGGTTTTATACATGTTCTCATTAATCATCTTATTATTCCTTTCTGGTAAGTAGGTGGCAAAAGCTATTTAAAATCACTCACTGCAGAATAGGATAATTAGGACATGTATGAACATGAACTACAGATTAGGATAAGGAAATACGAGTGCTACAAAGCACGGTGACCAATTACTGACTTTTTATGAATTGTAAATCTATTAGTAAAACATTGTTAGTTGCAAATATAAATAAATTTCCTTGTTTTTTTCACCAATATGATCAACTTGGGGGTTTATGAACAGCTGCCTGCACTGTGCAGAAAGTGGGAGGGGAAACTTCAGCCCATTTCTTTTAAAATAATTATACTCCCAATGACTACAATATAATGTTGGCTCAGTATAAACTAATCTAACACACACACTCTGCCTCTCTTAGCTTTCAAATCATCCACATAAGACAAAAAGCATCAAATTAAAGGACAGTAAAAGGAACTCTGCCCTTTGAATGTAGTTTGCGATAATTTTCTATGGTGGCCTCTCACAAATAAAATAATATTGAATGTCTATGTCTGTCTGTCTCTGTTTTTGTGTCTGTCTCTCTCCCTTTTTTGTTCTACTTCTTTCACTTTCTTGTATGCAAAAGTAAAAACAAACATATACTGATGATAAATTATAAAATGTTACTTTTAGATGAATGCTGGAGTTGCTCAGTGTGCCCCAAAAGAGTGAGAGTTAACATCTTCTTGTAAGTTGTATCTTTAGTCAAGATCTAGGAGAGTGACTTTTTTTAAGTGACAATATTTGCTTCATTTCTCATAATGTTGTTCTAAATAAAAGTGCCTAGAATAATTAATATCTATATTAAGAATTTGATCTTTTAAAATTAAATTTAAAGAACTTAGAGAAAACATATACCACAAGAGTGATACATGGATATTTGCATAAAATCTTTCTCTAGGAAGGGGCGGTGCAGACCTCAGATTTTACGTATTTCATGTTTAAGTCTGTTTAAATTGAAAAGTTACCATAAATTATAATTATATTACCCTCAGAGTGTATGTATTTTTTCCTTTCTTTTTTTTTTTCTTTTTTTCTTTTTTTTTTAGAGGGAGTTTAGCTCTTGTTACCCAGGCTGGAATGCAATGACGTGACCTCAGCTCATCGCAACCTCTGCCTCCCAAGTTCAAGCGATTCTCCTGCCTCAGCCTCCCGAGTAGCTGGGATTACAGGCGTGCACCACCATGTCCAGCTAATTTTGTACTTTTTAGTAGAGATAGGTTTCTCCATGTTGGTCAGGCTGGTCTCAAACTCCCGACCTCAGGTGATCCACCCTCCTCAGCCTCCCAAATTGCTGGGATTACAGACGTGAGCCACCGCACCTGGCCATCATGTTTTTAAAGTAGAATAAATTATCCTTCACAAAGCCATCCAAAAGAAGGAGGAGGAAATACTTTACTCAGCTCATTATATTATGAGACCAGTGTTACCTGGACACCAAAGCCAGCAAAGGAATTACAAGAAAGCTATGCAGATAAAAATGTCCTATGAATATGGATACAAAAATCCTTAGCAAAAGCTAGCAAACTGAATCCAGCAACATAAAGAATCATTATACAATGGATCAAGGATAGGAATGCAAGGTGGATTTAATATTTAAAAAATAAATCAATGTAATATACCATATTCATAGAATAAAAGATAAAAACTCATAATTTTTTTCTCAGTAGATGCAGAAAAAATATTTGACAAAACCTAACATCGCTTCATGATAAAATATACAATAGCAACACAATGAAACTTCCTCTACCTGATAAAGGACATCCTCAAACAACTACAATTAACATTAAAATTAATACTGAAAGTCTGAAAACTTTACCTTCATATTAGGAATAAGATAATAACGTTTACACTCATCACTTCTATTCAACAATATTGAAGGTTATAGCCAGGGCAGTTAGACAAGAAAAAGACATAAAACACATCCAGATGGGAAAGAAATAAGTAAAACTACCTCCATTTTCAGATAACATGATCTTGTATATATAAAAATCATAAGGAATATACAAAAGAAAAACTGCTAAAATGAATAAGTTTATCGAAGTTGTGAAATATAAAGTTAACATATAGCTGGGTACAGTGTCTCACACCTGTAATCCCAGCACTTTAGAAGACTGAGGTGGGAGGATCGCCTGAGCCCAGGAATTTGAGACCAGCCTGGACAACACAGGGAAATCCCTATCTCTACAATAAACTAAGAATGAGCTGGTCAGGGTGGCACACACCTGTGGTCCCAGCTACACAGGAGACTGAGGTAGGAAGTTTGCTTGACTCTAGCAGGTCAAGGCTGCAGTGAGCTATGCTTGTGTCACTGCATTCCAGCCTGTGCAACAGAGTGAGACTCTGTCTCAAGAAAAAAAAAAAAAAGAAAAGAAAAAATAATTAACATACAAAAGCAATTGTATGTCAATATAGTAATAATGGACAACCCAAAAATGAAATAAAGAAGAAAAAAATCAATTTATAATCACAACAAAGAGAACAAAATATTTAGACAGAAATGTAGCAAAAGAAGCACAAAGTGTGCATCCAGAAAACTAAAAAGCACTGTTGAAGAATTAAAATTAAAGAAAGATGTAAATAAATGAAAAGAGGTCTCATTTTTATAGATTGTAACACTAAATATTAAGATAGCAACACTCCTAAAATTGATATATTGATAAAATAGAATCCATTATAAAATCCTAGCTGGCCATTTTGCAGAAATTTCCAAGCTGTTCCTAAAATTCATATGTAATTGTAGGGGACCCAGAAAAAGCCAAAACAATGCTCAAGGAGAACAAAGTAAGAGGATCCACACTTTCTGATTTCAAAACTTAAAAATGACAATGATCAAGGTATTGTGCTACTAGCCTAAGGACAGACATAGAGATCAAAGAAATAGAACTGACAGTCAAGAAGTATTTTCTTACATTTCTGTTCAGCTGACTTTTGACAAGGGTAAAAAGACAATTCAATGGAAAAAGAGTAGTCTTTCAATGCATTGTGCTGGGTCAAGGGGATGTCCACAAGCAAAAAATTAACTTGGAATGCTACTTCATATCATATATAAAATCAAAATTGATCAAAAAGCTAAAAGGAAGAGCTAAAACTATAATATAAAACTTCCACAAAAGCATTGGGGAAAATCTTCATAACCTTGGATTTGTCATTGAGTTCTTAGATATCACACTAAAAAACACATCAATGAAAGAAAAAATACATAGATTTGATTTGATTAAAATTTTTAAATTGTGCTTCAAAGAAAACCATAAAGAAAAAAGACAACCTAGAGTGGGGAGAAAATATATGATTTCATGTAATATTGAATATATGGTAAGGAACTTGTATCCAAAATATATAAACCAATAATAAAAGAGACAATGACACAATTTAATAATAGGCAAAAAAATCTGAGTAGAAGTGTCTTCAGAGAAGATATATGGATGGCTAACAAACATTAAAAATGTTCAACCAACATCACTCATTATGGAAACACTAAAAATGAAAACCCCAGTAAGGTATAACCCCACACTCACTCAAATGGCTAAAATAAAAAAGACAAGTGTTGGAGAGGATGTGGAGAAACTGGAACCTTCATATTTCACTGGCAAAATTGTGAAATAGTGCAGCCACTTTGGAAAGTAGTTCAGTAGCTCCTCAAAATGTTAATAATAAAGTTGTCATATTACCCTGTAATTCCACTCAAAGGTTTTTACTGAAGAAAATTTGTATTAGCCCATTCTCACAATGCTATAAAGAACTACCTCAGGTTGGGTAATTTATAAAGAACAGAGGTTTAATAGACTCACAGTTATGTAGGCTGTCCAAGGAGTCACCACCGGGGAAGCCTCAGGAAACTTACAACCATGGAGGAAGGTAAAGGGGAAGCCAGCACATCTTACATGGTGGGAGCAGGAGGAATAGAGCAAATGAGGAAGTGTTGCACCTTTTAAACACTCAGTTCTCATTAGAACTCAGTCACTGTCAAGAGAACAGCAAGGGAGAAGTCCATCCCCATCAGCCAATCACCTCCCACCAGACTCCTTCTCTGACACTGAGGATTATGATTCAACATGATATCTGGGTGGGCACACAGATCCAAACCATATCATTCCACTCCAGGGCCTCCCAAATCTCACGTCATTCTCATATTTCAAAACACAGTCATGTCTTTCCAGCAGTATCTCAAAGTCTTAATTCATTCTAGCACTAACTCAAAATTCCAAGTCCAAAATCTCATCTGAGACAAGGCCAGTCCCTTCTGCCTATGAACATATAATATCGAAATCAAGTTAGTGACTTTCAAGATGTAGTGGTGGTACAGACATTTGGTAAATGCTCCCATTCCAAAGGAGAAAAATTGGCTGAAACAAAGGGGCTACAGGCCCCATGCAATCCAAAACCTAGCAGGGTGGTCATTAAGTCTTAAAGCTCCAAAATAATCACCTTTGACTCCATGTCTCACATCCAGGACATGCTGATGCAAGAGGTGGTCTCTCAAGGCTCTGCTCCTGTGACTCTGTAGGGTACAGCCCCCTTGGCTGCTTTACTGGGCTGACATTGAGTACCTGTGGCTTTTCCCAGTGCATGGTGCAAGCTGTCAGTGGATCTACCATACCACGATCTGGAAGATGGTGGCCATCTTCTCATAGTTCCACTAGGTAGCGCCACAGTGGGGAACTCTGTGTGGGGGCTCCAATCCAACATTTCTTTTCTGCACTTCCCTAGCAGGGGTTCTCCATGAAGGCTCCACCCCTGTAGCAGTTTTCTTCCTGGACATCCAGGTATTTCCATACATCCTCTGAAATCTAGGCAGAGGCTCCCAAGTTTCAACTCTGACCCTTTGCCCACCTGCAGGCTTAACACTATGTGGAAGCTGCCGAGGCTTGTGATTTGCACTCTCTGGAGCAGTGGTCTCAGATATATTTGAGGCCCTTTTTGTCACAGTTAAAGCTGGAATGGCTGGAATGCAGGACACCATGTCCTGAGGCTGTACAGAGCAGCAGAGCCCTGGACCTGGCCCATGAAACCAGTTTTTCCTCCTGGGCTTCCAGGTCTAAGATGGGAGGGCCTGCTGCAAAGGTCTCTGCAAAGCATTGGAGGCACTTTCCCATTGCCTTGGTTATTCACATTCAGCTTCTCTTTACTTATGTACATTTCTGTAGTTGGCTTGAATTCCTTCACAGAAAAATGGACTTTTCTTTTCTACCACATGGTCAGGCTGGAAATTTTCTAAACTTTTATACTCTGCTTCCCTTTTAAATGTAAGTTCCAGTTTTAGGTCATTTCTTTGTTTATGCAGATGAGCATAGATTTTTAGAAGCAGCCAGGTAAAATCTTAAATGTTTGGCTGCTTAGAAATTTCTTCTGCCAGTACCTTAAATCATCACTCTGAAGTTCAAAGTTCCACAGATCTCTTGGGTAGGGACAAAATGCCACCTGTCTCTTTGCTAAAGCATAATCAGAGTGACCTTTGCTCCAGCTCCCAGTACATTCCTCATCTCCATCTGAGACCACCTCAGTCTGGACTTCCTTGCCCATATCACTATCAGCATTTTGGTTACAACCATTCAATAAGTGTCTAGGAAGTTTCATACTTTTCCTCATCTTCTTGTCTTTTTCTGAGCCTTCCAAATTGTTCCAACCTCTGCCCATTACCCTGCTCCCAAGTTGCTTTCATATTTTCAGGTATCTTTATAGCAATGTCCCATTTCTCTGGTGCCAACTTTTTGTATTACTTCATTGTCACACTGCTACAAAGATATACGTGAGACTGGGTAATTTACAAAGTAAAGAAGTTTAATTTACTCACAGTTCTATAGGCTGTACAGGCGACATGGCTGAGGAGGTCTCAGGAAACTTACAATCATGACAGAAGGTGAAGGAGAAGCCAGCGTGTTCTAAATGGTGGGAACAGGAAATAGAGATGAAAGAGGGATGTGCTACAAACTTTTAAACAACCAGATCTCCTGAGAACTCACTCACTATCATGAGAACAGCAGGAAGAAAGTTTGCATCTGTGATCCAATTACCTCCCACGAGGCTCCTCCTTCATCACTAAGGATTACAATTCAACATGAGATTTGGGTAGAGACACAGAGCCAAACCATATCACAACTGAAAACATATGTCCACACAAAAACTTATAAATAAATATTCATAACAACATTATTCGTAATGTTCATAGTAGCCAAAAAGTGAAGGAACCCAAATTCCATTATCTGATAAATGGATAAACAATGTGTGGTCTACCGATACAATGGAATATTATCTGAGAAAAAAGAAAATGAAGTACTGATATATGAAACTATAAACATTATAATAAGTGAAATAAAACAGTAACAAAAGACCACATATTTTATGATTCCAAGAGTATGAAATGTCCATAATATGCGAATATATACAGACAGAAAACAGATTAGTGATTTCTAGCACTAATTAGTATTAGTGATAATGGTACTATGTCCTAACAGTACTACAGGAAAGGAAGAATGGGAAGTGACCGCTAATTAGTGTGGGGAATCTTTGGGGATGATAAAACTTTTCTAAAATTAGGTAGTGATGATGCTAGTACACTTCTGTGAATACTAAACATAACTGAACGGTACACTTTAAAATGATGATTTCAACATACGTGAATTACAGGTGACATTTGAATAACATATTATTAGAGTTAGGGGCACTGAACCCCTACACATTTTGAAAATCCTTGTGTAACTTTTGACTTCCCCAAAATTAATTACTAATAGTCTACTGTTGACCAGAAGCCTTATCAATAATATAAATAATCAATTAACTCATGTTTTATGTATGTACTATACACTTTATTCTTACAATAAAATAAGCTAGAGAAAGGAAAATGTTATTAAGATAATTATATAAAGAAGAAAAATATGTTTACTATTCATTAGATGGAAGTAGATTTTCATAAAGACCATCCTCCTCATCCTACATTGAGTAGACTAAAGAGGAGGAGTCAGTCTTACTGTCTTAGGGGTGGCAGAGGTAAGAGAAAATTCACACATAAGTGGACCTGCACAGTTCAAATCCATGTTGTTCAAGGATCAAATGTATGTCTCAATTAAAAATAATTTTTTCTAGTCCTTTATTTAAACTGACCCTATTTTTGTCTAAGTTTATTACTTTTTGGGGTATATTAGGTCATGTTGTCTCTATGCAGACACCATTGAAAGATTATTTTTTTTTTTACTTCAGGAAAATCAGATTGTCTCAAGTCCAGGCTCCCCATCTATGACATAACATTCAAATTATAATAATAAAGGCATCTCACCATGGTCACTCTCTTATATATCTGGTTTCTTTCTCCCCTTATATGCTCCAGTGAAATCAAATTACTCAGTTCTTCTCAAATGTACCCACTATATTTCCATTTGAGTGCATTGATTCACCTTGTTTTCTCATGAGGAAAGGTTTCTTTTCTTCTTATCTTTTCTGTTGAAATTCTATTTTCAAGACCTAGTTGAAATGTCATCTTCTCAATCTAGCTTTTTTCATTTCACCAAACATAAACAATTGTTTTCAAATCCACATTATTATAAACACTTAGTACCACTCATTACATTCAGCAGATTCTGACTTTATTATCATGAGATACTCAGTAAATTTTGAATTAAATGGTAATACTTCTTATGAACACTTAAGAAGAAACCTAAGCAATTTTTAACCCTCTCACCTCAAAATAGAAAAAATATATATATTTAAAAGAACACTGCTAGCTTTTCTTCATCATGTTCTCACAGTTCCTAAGTGCTTAGGGAAGAAAGGCAGGTCAATTTTATAGTCACATTGATTGAACAATCATGTTTTTCTTCAGTGATAGCCAAGGCAGAGTTTGAGTGTAATTGTTTAGGGACTGTGTGACTATTGTATTGGGTCAGTCATCTGTCTAAGAAATGAACTGGACAACCTTCAAATGGCAATGACTTCAATTCCTTTGAGATTTGAATTGGCCATAAAACTAACAATAAATTGTCGTGTATGTAGTGATTTCCTGTTGGCAAGTTTCATGTACTTTACAAATATGTCTCAACTTAGATGGAAAAGATCGTTATTACTGTTCAAAGATGGAGAAACTCTAATACCAAGCCATTAAATGTATTGAGCAAGGTCAGAGACTGAAAATGAGAACAGCTCAGAGGTTCCAAGTTTTGGTCTACCTGCCAAAAGACATAATTCCTTGGTAAAAGTTTATTGCTGGGAGACAGGCGCTCTGGAGTTAGAGCTGCCGGGCGGCCACGAGGTGCGCGGATCCTGCGTCCAAACGCGTCTGCAAGTCGAGATGTCGCATCCGTCCCCCCAAGTCAAGCCCTTCAACCCCAGTAACCCTCGAGTCTTCTTTGACGTGGACATCGGAGGGGAGCGAGTTGGTCGAATTGTCCTAGAATTGTTTGCAGATATTGTACCCAAAACTGCGGAAAATTTTCGTGCACTGTGTACAGGAGAAAAGGCATTGGACCCACGACTGGGAAACCTCTCCATTTCAAAGGATGCCTTTTTCATCGAATTATGGAAGAAATTTATGTATTCAGGGTGGAGATCTCAAACAGAAATGGGGACGCGTGGTAGAAAGTATTTATGGTGAAAAAATTTAAGATGAAAAATTTCCATTATAAGCATGATCGGAAGGGTTTACTGACATGGCAAAACGCAAGGCCCAACACAGAATGGTTCTCAGTTTTTTATCACACAGTTCCAACTCCTCATTTGGATGGAAGCATGGGTGTTTGCCAAGGTAATGTAAGAAATAGGATGACAAGGATATTGGAAAATGTGAAGTGAAAGGTGAAAAACCTGCTAAATTGTGCATTATTGCAGAATGTGGAGAATTGAAGGAAGGAGATGATTGGGGGAATATTCCCAAAAGATGGCTCTGGTGACAGTCCATCCAGATTTCCCTGAGGATGCGGATATAGATTTAAAGTAAGACGTAGATAAAATTTATTAATAACAGAAGACTTAAAAAATATTGAAATACTTTTTTCTCAAATCCCAGAACTGGGAGATGGCCGTTAAAAAATAGCCAAAAGTTTTAAGATACGTGGACAGTTCAAAGCTGTTATTGGAGACAGCAGATAGAGCCAAGCTGCAACCTATAGCTTTAAGCCTGTGTACTGAATATTCTCCTCGTGGAAACGAATGTATCTCGGCCACGAGGAATCTACATGTTCTAGAGCGCCTCTTGACACAACCTAATATATACTCGATCGGTCACAACAAGACACAACAAAAGGAGGCATAAATCAGCATCTGAAAGACGATCTAAGAAAAAGGCACAAGGAATAGCACAAAGAAGATAAGCTTCCAGGCAGAAAACTGCTGAAAGACATAAAAAAAGCACAGAGATAAGAGAAGACATAGTATATGGCAAAAATGTTTGCTTAGAAAGCGATTCAGTTTTGCCTTATTGTGTGTTGATTTGTGAAATGCAATAAGAAAAGTAAAGGTTTGTGTCTATTAATATTGATCCCGTAATGTGTTTGACACCTTGTATCCTTATTGTTTACAGCTTTAGGAGTACTGATAGGGTTCATAGCTTAATAATGTGGTCACAATAAGCAAAAAAAAAAAAAAAAGTTTATGCCTGTACCGCAGTGTTCTGAGAGCCACAGGCAAGCTCTTTCAAAATGATGTTATGTGCCTAAAGTAAAAAGCTTCAAATTAATCTATAATATACCGGTATAATATTTTTATAAAAGTTACTCTCTAGCAACCAAAACTTACTGGAGCACTTCTGAGAAACCAAAAAAAGCATCATAAAAATAATACACTGAAGTTCAAACCCTACTTAAAAGGGATCCTTCAAACTATCATTCAGTATCCATTTTAGATAGTTCCAACCATCTGATAATCTTAATGTAATAATCCACAGAGAAGTAGTAGAAAAATTGAAAGTGAAAACTTATGCTTTTATCACCAGTTTCTGTCAGTTTTGCCTCCAAAATTTATACTTAATACATCTTGTCCTTCTCATTGCTAGACTAATGTAATTTCTTATCCCTAGACTAATGCAATCCCTTCCTGACTGGTCTCTTTCTTCCCACTGTTACTTCTCTACATTACATTCTCCACAAGGCAGCCAGGCTTATCTTTTTAAAGTATAAAAGTAATTATGTTATTTCCATGCTTACAGTAGTTTGATACTTTTTAATTGCAATTGGAATAATATTCATCTCTTTATGGCAGCCTACAAGGTCTGTATGATATGTGTCATGACTAACTCTGTGCGTTCAGTTCTCATCACCCCATACTGCTTTATCACGCCGTGTTAGTCATCTCTCAATTCTTCAAACTTAGCTAACTTACTTCCTCCTCACCATCTTTCCACTGATCAGTTTCTGTTTCCTTTTTCTGCTCCCATAAGCCTTGAATATAGTCAATGAAGTCATTAGAATATTTGAGCTGTAATTATAGAATCCAACTAAATATGGCTCCTACAATAGGGTTAATTATCTCCCATAATAAGTTGATTGGCAGGAGGATGTTTCAGTTTGGTTGGGGATTTAGAAATGTTAGGAATCTGGATCTGCTTTTCTGTAATTCTCTTACTCTTAGTATGAGGTGGCTTCCATAGTTCCAAACCTAATATGCTCCTCCAACCATACCTAAAGGCAAAATGGAAGAGTAAGTGGCTGATGGATAGGCAAGCAGTAGTACCTGCCACACATAGCATTGAAATTTCTGTTGATGTGTCAATCTTTCTCACTCTTTTTGAAATTCTTAAAGACATATTTCTCATGCCTCTAACTATTATATCCTATGTGTTCAATAAATGTTAATCAAACAGATGTAAAACAACAGTGCCTTACTGGAAGCGCTAGTGATATCTGTTAGTTTCCTAGGGCTATCATAACAAAGTACCACAAACTGGGTGACTTAAAACAACTGAAATTTGGCCAAGGGTGGTAGCTCATGTCTGTAATCCCAGCATTTTGGGAGGCAAGGAGTGGGCATTGCTTGATCCCAGGAGTTCGAAACCAGCCTGGGCAATATGGGGAAACCCTATCTCTTATATATATATATTAGAGATATCTATCTATAGATCTATCTATATATATAGATATATATAGAGAGATATATATCTATATATATTAGATATATATTAGAGATATATATCTATATATTAGATATATAGATGTATATATATATATATAGAGAGAGAGAGAGAGAGTAGAGAGAGAGAGAGAGAAATTAGCCAGGTGTGATGGTGTGTACTTGTAGTTGCAACTACTCAGGAGATTGAAGTGAGATGATCATTTGAGTCTGGGAGATTGAGGTTGCAGTGAGCCATGATCCTATTACTTTATTCCAGCCTGGGCAACAGAGCAAGACCCTGTCTCAAGAAACAGAACCCCAGAAATCTATTGTTTCATTATTCTGAAGGCTGGAAGTATGAAATCAATGTGTCAGCAAAGCCATGCTCCCTCTAAAGGCTCCAAGGTAGAATCCTTTCTTGCATCTTATAGCTTCTGATGACTGCTAGCAACATTTGGCATTACCTAGCTTTCAGATGTATCACTCCAATCCATTCATCTATCTTCACATGGACAGATCTGCTGTGGGTCTATATCCCTGTTTCCAAATGTCTCTTTTTCTATTATAAGGACACTAGTCATAAAAGATTTAAAGATCACACAAATCCAGTATGACCTTATTCTTATTTGATTATATATACAAAGAACCTATTTCAAATAAGTCACATTCACAGGTTTCACATCCACATGAAATTTTGCAGGGGCAACATTCAACCCAGTATATCATCCATGGACCTAGTTATTAAAGCACTTGAGGGTTGGTTAGCTCATAGTTTCTCTGTGCATCTATATATATTTTCATGTTAAATCAAAAGAGGAACCCTTGGATCATATGCAGAGAAATTTTCTTGATTTGATCTGGAATTTCTGTGTGAGTTCAAATAATTTTGCATTTGATCAAAGTCATGATTTGCATATCATATATAAATAATAATCAGAGCAGATTCTATAGGAGCTAAAGACTTGAAGGAAGCTTCAGAATTCCAAAGTGGTATGGTTAAGCACACTGGTTTATTATTAAAGAGACTAGGACTAGTCATTTTTAGTTTACTTATATTGACACTATTGAACATATTAGCTATCTAAAATTCTGCTGGATGACCATAAATGAAGAGGAACAAGATAGGGAGATGAATGAAAATGAAGAAAAGGCATATACTTTCAACATAGCCTGAATAAGAATTATGAAGTATTTATAGGCATCTACCAAGTGTTAAGTGATCTCAGAGAAGGTGACCGAAAGGGAATTTTGTTTGGGAAAGAAAAGTGGGGGAGACTACCCCAAGCCAAATAAACAGCATATATAAAGTTTTGGTATGCATTGGAACAAAGGAGGAGCATGTGGGTGCAGAATAGAGAGAAAAATATTGAGAAAGAAAGCATTGTAGCAGATGATGCTTTAAAGTGAGGATGGAGCCACATTGAGCCATATATATGAAAAGTAAATCTACAGCCATGATCAAATTTTTTCCCAATAAATTAAGAATTCCTAATTTTATTTTTTTGCTGAGTATCTGGAAAATGGAAGGTTTGTACAGATGGTCTCCAAAGTTCACAGAGAAACAGTTTTATCATGTATCACAATAATAATTAGGATCTTTGGTTTCCACTCATTTCTCAAATACAATCTCATATTGTTTTTGCAAACAGTGTTCTTTCTTCAAAACAACCTGATGACAATCTATTTCTAGTAAAGTACTGAGCAACAACATAATAAATTTGGTAAGGTCAAATTCATTTTGTTTGTTCGTTTATTTTTTGAGATGGAGTCTCACTCTGTTGCCAGGCTGGAGTGCAGTGGCACCATCTCAGCTCACTGCAACCTCCACCTCCCAGGTTCAAGCAATTCTGCTGCCTCAGCTTTCCGAGTAGCTGGGACTACAGTATAGGCGTATGCCACCACACCCGACTATTTTATTTTTTATTTATTTTTATTTTTTTGTATTTTAGTAGAGGCAGGGTTTCACCATGTTGCACAGGCTGGTCTCAAACTCCTGAGCTCAGGCAATCCACCCAACTCGGCCTCCCAAAGTGTTAGGATTACAGGTGTGAGCCACCGCACCCGGCCAATAATGTCAAATTTCAAGATATTTGAGTCCCAATTCCAACCACAACTAGAAAAATTTACCTGTTTATTTTGTTTAATACCATAGTTATTTAACTAAAATCTATCTTCAGTATTTAAATGAAAATGAGTAGACCTGAGGTATTGGTATCAAAACAAATCAAGCCACCCTTGAGTTAAAACTATGGTATTTACACTCTTTGGGTAACATAAGTATAAAATTTAAAAATACTCTATCATTTTAGAATTCTTCAAATTCTATTTTATGTCACTATGAAACTATACAATTTTATTAGAAGGTAAGTATTCTGCATCCCCTAAATGTTTAAAGAAATAAGCTACACAGTGTATGTACCTACTTTAATGAAAACGATAAAATGGACAAAGTATTGTATAAGTCTTATTGCAATAATGCTGAGTAAAACTATTAGGTTATAACAAAACATGCTTTTTGCAATCAGAACAAATAATAACATGTCTCATGTAACTTCTGGCAAAGTAAGAAAAGAAAGAAAAATATGGAGAATCAGTTAAATGATTTATCTTTAGTTTAGAACAACATATTTTCTCTCCCTTGTGGAAACAAGATATATATTATTAGTTTTGGTTAAAAGCTAGAAAGTGATGAGAGTTAATTATTAAATTTAAATCTCTTCATGTAGTGAAATCGAACACATAAAGGAAGTAAAGCTAGCCACTTTAAAAGTGAAAATAAAAATGTATAGTTCTTACTTTAAAATTATTTTAAGGAAGGATTGCAATGTACAATTTTCCCATAAGCATACTTGTTATTCTCTGCAATTCAAAAGGCCTGACCCTTTCTCCATAATACCCTCTCTGCTTTTAATTTATATTGAGTCTCCCTCCATTATAGCAATCCAGATTGCTGTTTGAGTTACAAGCATGGGAGGCTTAAATGGCTTGCTCCTCATTTACTACAAAAATATGCTTGGAATTTTTCTTCAAGAAAGCAACAATACAAAAAAATAAATTTGGCATAGAAGAACAATCTATGATCTCTTACCAACACAATACAAAGTAATCATCTTTCTTATAAAGGCTTGAGTTCTTCTTTTAACACACTAAATTACCTAAATGTCATGGGGATTAGAATTTCTCATGTACCTTGGATGAATTTGATGCAACTGACTCATTGGCATGTTAATACAAAAGGAGGCCCTGAGAGCATAATATACTCAAGTGAATAGCAATTTCTTACCAAGTCTGGGATAGCTGATTGAAGACTTTAAATAATATACATAGGGTCCATTTTACTCCTATGCACCTGTACACTGTGCATTGTCAATTCTCTTTTGAAAAAGCCATTTTTCATAAATGTGTTCTTGTTTCAACTCAAAACCAATATGTGATTTTGAAAAAAAAATATAATTGGCTTCTGGGCATATAGATAATCATAACCTACTAGAAGGGACTATTCCATACACATTTTTTTTAACGTTAAAAAATTGGAAATACATTTTCTTTTGTGATGAAAATTAAATAGCACATTATTTCTTCTCGAAAATAAATTTGGAATGAAGCAGCAGATAAAATAAAAGAAAATAATGCATTGAGGCAGAGATAGGGAAAGGTGTTTGTAAAACAAAGACCATAAACATATTACTTGTGTGAATTTCCAACACAGGATAAAAACCTGAAAATGTTTTCAATTCAGTATGTCCTAGTAAAAGATAGCATGATTACTTTTTTCAGTAGAAAAGCCCAGAATCTTACTTGTCATTAGAAAACTCTTTTCAAATACCTTGGGCATATATAATTATATATAAACATCTTTATGCTTTAGAAAATTAATCTACACATGAAATTGATTTAATAAATGAATAGTTGGCATGCAAGGCTCTGAGTTCTCCAAAAGCATTTTTTTCTTACACTTCAAAGAAGTTTTAGTGATATTTTCTTGAAATTAACTTTCCAAATGGGGAGTTGGAACTGTGAAGTATGCAAACTCATTACATTACAGCTATTGTTTATACATACCAGGTTCATTCTCATCCAAGATTCTTTGAATTTTCTTTGTTTTCTAAAAGAAAATTGTAGAAAATTTTCCTTCTCCCCCTTTCAGTGTTTAATGAAATGTCACTTTTCCAGTGCAGCCTTCCTTGGTCACTCTAGTTAACATTTTTACCTTACCTCCATACTCCCTATCACCCCTACCTGCTTTATCTGTGTTATTAGCACTTATCATTAATATGCCATATATTCTTTATATGTATCTATTTATCTTTCTATCTGAGGTTTTTCTCTCTTTTCCCATTAGAAGGCACATATATTTATCTCTTTTTTACAGTAGAACCTAAAACAATAGCTGGTGGAGTGGACTCACTAAATATTAGTGGCATGAACAGATAGGTCCCCTACTAACTCTGAAAGCATGTCTGAGCCCTGGGGCCACTTGAATGATTCAAGATATCTTCTTGTGCACTGTTCTACTTAGAAATAACAAAGTGATACACAATTGCTTGAATAGTATGGTCACTAAATTTATCATTTCATCATGCTCCTTATATATAAGGAATTTTGCAATTATTGGCTTGTATAATTCTCAAAATATTCTTATAAGGTAATCAACATACATTTTACAAATGAGATAATGAAAAGAGATAAAATAACTTGTGTAAAAGAGTAGTGGTGGAGTATGAATTTGATCTTTGACCTTCAAAATTCAAAAGCCAGTGCCATGTAATGACAATATTCTATTTACAGCTACTGTATGACTGATCCAGAATTTGAGCCCCACTTTGGGTTCACAGTCTATGGTTTTTCAATTATACTGTGCCACCCACCTAAGAAATTTTTACACATTGAAACTTGTTATAATATTTGTATTTACTTTGCTCGGGTTCTACAGAGTTCAGGAGTCCTCCAGACCTCCATCACTTCTGATACCAACTACAAGCTTGGAGGTGCCCCAAACTAGTTACTTTTCATATCAACTAGAAGTCTGGGCATGCCCAAGACTGCCCTCACCTGCCCTCACTGCTAGCACCAACTGAAGATTCAGAAGTCTGCCCAACCATCTTGGGTCTGATAATTCAGTACAAGAACTCACAGAACTCACTTAAAGCAGTTTTCCTTACAGAAATGGTTTACTACAATAAAGGAATACAAATTCAATGTATTAGCCAAAGAGGAGGCATACAGGCATACAGAGGAGGGTGTAGGAGAGTTTCTGATGTGGAATTTCCCATTGTCTTTTCCTAGCGGAGTTGAGTAGAGAGCACTTACTTCTCTAGAAATGATGTGTGACAATAAACAGAGTATTGCCAGCCAGAGATGCTTACTGGAGCCTTGGTGTTTAGACTTTATGGTGGGACTCAGTTATCCAAATGTAGTTGACCACCCGCATGTCTGATCTTAGTCTCCAGCTTCCCCAAGGTCAAATTAATATCACATGATTCAAGGTCCCCTATCATAAATTACATTGTTAGCATAGACTATCTGGCATGTCCCAGTGCTCCCAGGTAAACAGACACTTTTACTAGGTAGGACACACCAAGGGCTTAGAAGTTATCTCCCAGGAATCTAGAGAAAAGGCCAAATCTCTCTTTGGGCAAAGTTGCCTTTGTTGAACAGGCCTAGACTTCTGAAATCACTATTCCCAAGATCTGACTCACATTCCACTAGGAAGATTTTCATGTCAAGTCATCATGAGCTGCTAACTGTTATCACCAGGGGGAATATCTACAATTGCATTATTTATTCTTCATTTGGAGTTTTTATAATATATACATTTGCTATTCTTCTATGGCATTCAGTGGCATGTTTTATAATTCAAATTTTAGAAAATTTTGTTTTTCTTAGACCTAAAGATGGTCACAAATTCTGGAACAATTGAAAATTGTTCATATATTTTACAAAACTTCTTCATACATTTTACTATATTTATTATCTTATATGATATCACTAAAGTAATATTCAGTAGTAAAATTAGACCAAAATGCATTTTACTATCATTAACCTCTAGAGAGTATATATAATCTGCAGAATATGAGCCCTGAAATAATTAAATATGAAGTGATATAGTGTGAATATATGTCCCCACCAAATCTCATGTAGAATTATAGTCTGCAATGTTGAAGGTGGGACCTGGTAGGAGGTGTTTGAGTCATAGGGGTGAATCCTTCATGTTCTTCATGATAGTGAGTGAGATCTCAGGAGACCTGGCTGTTTAAAAGTGAAACTCAGAGTCCATTAAACCTTTTTTCTTTATAAATTACCCAGTCTCAGACACGTCTTTATTAGAAACATGAGAATAGATTAATACACCCTCCCTTTGTTCCTGCTTTCACCATGTGAATTGCCTGCTCCTACTTTGTCTTCCACCATGAGTAAAATCTCCTTGAGGCCTCCCTAGAAGCCAAGCAGATGCAGGCACCGTGCTTCCTATACAGCCTTCAGAACCATGGTCCAATTAAACCTCTTTTCTTTATAAATGACCCAATCTCGAGTATTTATAGTGATGCTAGAATGACCTAACACAGAAAATTGGTAGTAAGGAATAGCGTATTGCTATAAATATACCTGAAAATTTGGAAGACTTTTGGAACTTGGTAATGGGAAGAGGTTGGAGAACTTTGCAGGGCTCAGAAGAAGACAGGAAGATGAGGGAAAGTTTGGGACTTCTTAGAGACTGGTTAAATGATTGTGACCAAAATGCTGATAATGATATGGGCAGTAAAGTTCAGGCTGCCAAGGTCTCAGATGGAAACAAGAAACATTGAGAACTGGAGCAAAGGTAGTGCACATTATGCCTTAGCAAAGAGCTTGGCTGTGTTCTTTTTATGCCCTAGGGATTTGTGGAAGGTTGAACTTCAAAGTGATGATTTAGGTGGCTGGGCACAGTGGCTCATGCCTGTAATCCCAGCACTTTGGGAAGCCAAGGTGGGTGGATCACTTGAGGGCAGGAGTTTGAGACCCGCCGGGGCAACTTCATGAATCCCCATCTCTACCAAAAATACAAAAATTAGCCAGGCATGATGGCATGCACCTGTGGTCCCAGCTACCTGGGAGGCTGATGTGGGAGGATCACTGGAAGGCAGAAGTTGCAGTGAGCTGAGATCATGCCACTGCACTGCAGCCTGGGTGACAGAGTAAGACCCATCTCAAAAAGAAAAAAGTAGTGATGATTTCAGGTATCTTTTTCAAGAAACTTCTGAGAAACAAAGCATTCAGGATGTAGCCTGGCTACTTCTAACAGCCTATACTCAGATGCAGGAGCAAGAAAATGACTTAAAGTTGGAAGCTATATTTAAATAAGAAGCTGAGCATAAAAATTAGAAAAGGTTGCAGGCTGGGCATGTGGTATAAAAGAAAAGCCCAATTCTGGGGAAGGAATTTAGACAGGCTACTGAGCAATCAATTGCTAGAGGAATTTGCATAACTAAAAAGGAGTCAAATACTAATAGCCAAGACAATGGGAAAAAGGCCTAGAAGGCATTTTCAAGATCTAAGAGGAAGGCTTTCCCATCACAGACTCTGAAGCCTAGGATGAAAGAATGGTTTCAGGGGCCAGGGCCCAGCTGCCCTGCACTACTGCCCACATTCAGGATGCTCCAGCTCTAGCCTCAGCACAGAGGACTCCAGATATAGCTTGGGCCACAGCTCTGGAGGCCACAAACCTTAAGACTTGGCAGCTTCCATGGGGTGTGAAACCTGCAGGTGCACAGAATGCAAGAGTTAAGGAGATGGGGCAGAATTTCAGATATTCAAATTTCAGAGGATATATGGAACAGCCTTGGTGTCCAGTCAGGAGCCTGCTACAGAGGTAGAGCCCTCACGGAGAACCTCTACTAGTGCAGTTCAGAGAGGAAATGTGGGATCAGAGCCGACAGATTCATAGGGAGAAGGAACTTGCCTTGTCTCAGATGACACTTTGAACTTTTGAGTTAATGCTGAAATGAGTCAAGATTTTGGGAGATGATTGGGAAGACATGATTTTATTTTGCAATGTGAGAAGGATATGAGATTTGGGGGCCAGGGTTGGAATGATTTGAATAGTTTGAATAGACGTCACTGCCAAATCTCATGTTGAATTGTAATCCCTATGTTGAAGGTAGGGCATGGTGGGAGGTGCTTGGGTCATGGTGGTAGATATCTCATAGCTTGGTGCTATCCTCGTGATAGTGAGCGAGTTCTCAGGAGATCTGTTCATTGAAAAGTGTATGGCACCTCCTGCCTGTCTTACTCCTGCTTTCACCATGTGAAGTGCCTGCTCCTTCTTTGCCTTCCACCATGAGTAAAAGCTCCTTGAGGCCTCCCTAGAAGCTGAGAAGAGGCTGATATGAGGCTTCCTGTACATCCTGCAGAATATGAGTCAAGTAAACCTCTTTTCTTTGTACATTACCCAATCTCAAGTACTTCTTTATAGCAATATGAGAAAGGCCTAACACAGAACACCCTTAAAGACTTCACAAGGAGGATTAGTGTTGGTACTACTCAGAAAGTACCCTGGCATCCATACTTCTACTTGCTGTTAGATCAATTTCAAGTCTTATCCTAACCAGAAATGTTCTTAGCTTACCGAAAGCTGAGATGGAAATATCCCACCTTTTTTTTCAGCACAGTGATAGAGAACATCATTATATAATACTGAGCTCTTAGAGAGAAAACTTCAGAGTCCTGTACACAGAGAGGAAGCTGATCTCAGCTAAAGCATATTTAAGTGTGGATAACTAGAGGTTTTGCTGAAAGTTAAAATATTTAATAAGCAAATGAAAGATGTGAAAATTTGTCTTAAAATTATTAAAAATAACTTGATAAAAGAAAGCAGCATCAGGCCGGGCGCGGTGGCTCAAGCCTGTAATCCCAGCACTTTGGGAGGCCGAGACGGGCGGATCACGAGGTCAGGAGATCGAGACCATCCTGGCTAACACGGTGAAACCCCGTCTCTACTAAAAAATACAAAATCTAGCCGGGCGAGGTGGCGGGCGCCTGTAGTCCCAGCTACTTGGGAGGCTGAGGCAGGAGAATGGCGGGAACCCGGGAGGCGGAGCTTGCAGTGAGCTGAGATCCGGCCACTGCACTCCAGCCTGGGCGACAGAGCGAGACTCCGTCTCAACAAAAAAAAAAAAAAAAAAAAAAAAAAAAAAAAAAAAAAAAGCAGCATCATAAACAAGTAAAGAAGAGAATTTGACAGTGGTGTAACTGAGTAGATACAGGTGAGTAGAAGAGGAGTAGCTGAGGTGAGATAATATAAGAAAAAGTGTGCCTCTCTGAACCTATCCTGCCATATCCAAGGGCTTCTTGACTAAAAAATGAATAAACAAACAAATGACATTTGTTTGAGTAGAAGAGAGACAATTCTCTCGGCCATGCCTAGAGAAAGATTTCACAACTTCTTTTATAATGCATCATCTGGAAGCATACTTTAGCTAACCATAGAGAAATGCATGTATATATTCTTCTTGTTAGTATGGCTTACTCATTTAGAGTTAATAGGCTAATGGGCCTAGATATTATATATATATATACACACACACACATACATACATATACATATGTGTGTGTTTATACACACATAAATATGTATGTATGTACATATTCAGTAGCATATGTATGTATGTAAATATGTACATATATGAGCATATTTGTATATATTATATATATAACTATACACATATATAATATGTACACATATATGTAGATATATGTGTACATACATAATATAAACACACATTTGTGTATATATTATACGAACATATATTAGTGTGTGTATATATGTATATACTATTGAATCACCTCAGGTACTGTCAAAGATGAATTTAGTTCTTCCAAGATGTTGTGCAGAGAGGGAAAACAATGTGGAGCACTTATCGAATGTTAATTGAGGTGATACATGTCTACAACGGAGTTCTTGAAACACAATAAGCAATGCGCATGTGGTGCATATTACCACTACTCAAAACTTAAAATAGAGAATTATTTTTTTCTACCAAAGAATATCTAATAATAGCTAACATTTGTTTAATCAACAAATAGTTTCGAACATGTATTATTGTTGGATTTTTTTTTTTTTTTTTTTTTTTTTTTTTTTTGGCCAGGCAGGGTGGGAAGGGGGTTATTTCACTTCCCTTTCCTGCACAAGTTTTATATATTCAAATATTTTAAAGAGTGCTGCTTTACTGTGATCACTGTTGCACCTACTGCTTTCTATGAATTATCTCAGGTAATTATTCCACAATGCTAAGGTATGGGCTTGAATACAGATGAAGAAAATGAAACGGATGTCAAAATTATGTATTGTTAGTGGCAGAATTGAGATAAGAAGAATGGATTCCCTAACTTAAGAGCCCAAGCTTCTAACCAAGGAATCAGTGATTACTTCCTCTTTACAATGCCACTTCAGGAAGAAAAAGAGATCTGTAATAACTTTGGGTTCCATGGCATATCAATTACAGGAGAATACCATGTATATGGAAGCTCCCTGCAAAAGTTTGTAGCCCATTACTGATACACACTGATATTTTCACACTAATTTGTTGAATTAATCAAATCCATAAAGGCATAAAGAGACATACATACATTTTCCGTGACTAAATAATTTTCTGAAAAAGTGAGATCCTTATTCATGTGTTAACAGGTATAAACCAAAATCTGTTTGGTGTGGATAATTTGTAAAGACTTTTTTAGTATTGTTTCTCCATGAAGGCATGGTTTCATGAACCTAGATGTTGCTTTCTGCAAACTCCTCAGTGTAAAAAAGCAATCCAGAAGACCAGATCATAACTTTGAAGCATAAGAATGACAAATTCATTGTTAAATGAATGAGTAATCAGTCTGTTCTTGTTCTGGGCTAAATTGTGCCCTCTCCAAGTTTCTATACTGAAGCCCTAACTGCAGTACCTCAGAATGTGAATGTGGAGATAGGCCCTTTAAAGAGATGATTAAGTTAGAATTAGGTCTATAGGGTGAGTTCTAATATAAACTCACTGCTGTCTTTCTAAGGAAAAGAAAATCAGATTCGCAAAGAGACACCAGGGAGATGTACGCATAGAGAAAAGTCCATGTGAGGACACAGCCAGAAAGTGGCCAAACTGCAAGTCAAGGAGACAGGCTTCAGAAACAAACAACCCTGCTGACATCATGCTCTTAGACTTCCAGCTTCTAGAATTCTAAAATAAATTTCTATTGTTTAAGCCTGCAAGTCTTTGGTATTTTGTTGTGGGGGTCCTAGCAGATGAATATACTTCTTTGCTGTCATTAACCAAAATTAAAATTCCTTATATCTGTACATTTAAAAAAAATGGATTGATTAATTAGGAAAAGGTAAAGTGAGGGAGGACATGGTGGAAAAGCCATTACACTGACAATTCCATACCATGTATGTCAAAATAATCATTTCCTAGCTAATTGTTTCTTTTTTTTCAACTGGTTTTATTAATTTTTAAAATTAAATCCAGGGAATGTTATTTTGTTTAAAAAATACAAAACTTATACAAACAAAATTTGATAAATCCAGGCTCTGTGAGTGACCAAGTAGGCGAGATATCTCTGCACAATTTTATTAAAATCTCTCAACCGAGCCCTTTAAGGTCATCAGAAACACAACTCTAACAGTTAACTCGATTTTGATTTTTTAACTCTGTTAAAAGAAAAACTTCAGCTGAATTAAATTTAAGGGAGTTGAATTGAGCAATAAACAATTCACAAATCAGGCAGACCCCAGAATCACAGCAGATTCAGAGAGACTCCAGGGGTCCCTCGTACTCAGAACAAATTTATAGAAAGGAAAAGTAAACTGATGTACAGAAATTGGAAGTGAAGTACAAAAACAGCTGGACTGACTACAGCTCGGAATTTGCTTTATTTAAACACAGTTTGAGCATTCAACAGTTATGACTGGTTGAAGTATGGCTCTTGGGATTCGCCAAGACTCAGTCACTGTTACAGGCACATACTCCTAAATTAAATTTTCAATCTTATCTACCTATTATGTTAGGTTGCAGTTCATCCACAAGAACTCAAATATAGAAGTATGGAGTCCTTCTCAGGCCATATTTAATTTGCTTTAACAACTCCTACTGTAAATACAGAAAAGCATGGCACATTAGAACAACCACTATGGAAAACAGTATGGAGATTCCTTAAAAAACTGAAAGTAGAACTGCCATTTAATCCAGCAATCCTACTACTGGGTAGCTACCCAAAGTAACTGAGGAATGGAAAACCAAATATATGTTATCACTTACAACTGGGAATTCAACTATGAGATGCAAAGGCATAAGAATAATTGATGTCAAGGACTTTGGGGACTCAGGGTAGAATGTTGGGGGCATGAGGGATTAAAAAACTACCTATTGGGTATGGTGTACACTGCTTAGGTGCACTAAAATTTCAGAAATCACCCCGAAAGAACTTATCCACATAACCAAAAACCAACTGCATTCCCAAAAGCATGGAAATAAAAATTTTTAAAAATCAGCCGATGTAATTTTGACATAAATTATCATGTTCTCCTGGCAAGTTTTTTTAAGGCTTCTTTTCATAAATTTGTCAAATGAAAGTGTAATCTGATTAGAAGAAACCCTTCTAACTGCAACTAAAATAAGTAAAACATTGTTGCTGCTGTAATAAGGTAAGCCAAAGGGTGATGTGAAAAAACATGTAGTCATAATACCCTATGTAGAGAATTAGATATGTATTAGAATTAGATAATGAGAATTAAAATGCTCATTAAACTTATATGTTTGGAAGAATTTTCAGGATTTCTGGGAAAGAAGGAGTATTCCAGTGAGTAACAAACAGCAGCCTAAAATATGGTGATGACAACCAACATGAGTAATTGAGGCATAATAAATCTTAAATCATCGTTTATTGAACCAGCCTGAGGGTGCACCTGGGAAAAACTCAAGTCACAGGCACATGTGACTGTTTTGTCCAAAGAGTTTCTCCAGAGGTTTAGTATATGTACATTTTATTTTAAAAGAGGGGAGGAGGGCAGCAGTGAAAGGAATAAAAACATACGTGTGAGACTTTAGTTGGTGTTTGGCAAATCTACGTTTTGCATAAGATAAAGTGAACATTTGAAGAAAAGGAAATAGAGGAAGTGGACATCTCAGGGAGGGATGAAGGAAGAATGAATCTAGTTTTGTCTTTGTTCTATACCTGGCAAGACTTTTGAAAGAGCTGGTTTCTGTTTAGCCCTGAGGGAAGAAAGCCTAATGACAGTTAGCAAGGGAGCCGGGATATAACGCATGTCTGATCCCCCATCCCATCATGGTTACGAACTCAGCTTCCAAGTTTTCCATGAGGTTCCCCTTGACAAAGAGAGGGTTATTTCCATCATCTGGGGGCTTAGAATTTTATTTTTGTTTCTCAGTGGGAAATTTGAAAAGACAAAAAATTTTGTTATGTCAAATTTTCTTTCTGGGTGACTTTGAATTCAACAATGTCAAAGCAGTCTCTTTTCAAATCTTTCTCTATTTTTGAAACTACCTAGGAATTTTATTAGTAAGACTAATTACATGAATGTCTCTGTTTTAATATGCAAGTTTCTCTTTTTTCATTATGTTAAAAGCTGAATAACATTTGGATTTTAGTGCATCAGAATTAAAAATAAATGTTAAATAGGGATTTTAGTCAGTTTTCAAGCAGATTAGACAATGAATATTTCTCATCCAGAAATGCAACAAAGTAGAATACCAGAATTAGGCTTTCTGGATATTTTCAGATAACAGACAGCAGTTACAGGATATACACATGAAGGGTCAAAGCAAGTGGAAATTGAGAACCAGGTACAAAAGGTATCTAAGAACACTTTGTGATCACAATATAGAAGAATTAGTTCAAAAGTTCAACTGTGTGCCAAACACCATTCATTACACGAGCAGAGGTTCCAAAATACAGGCCACACAAGGAACACTACTTACAAAAACCAGAGCAGAGCAGTTAAGAATATAGAGGTGAGGTAGCAAAAAAGATGCAGTTGCCTGAGGGCTGAGAGATAATATTGCAGAAAATTTCTCTATCAATTAGCTAGTGTCTTTTTTAGGTAAATGACAAATGTAGTTTCAGAATTTCCATAAATCAGTATGTGGAGCAGTTAGGTAAATCTTGAGCACAAGGACTATGTCATATGTTCTATTTAATCTCCAGAGTGTATTTAGCAAGGTGCCTATCACATAGGTAGTGCTCAATAAATGCTTGTTAAATAAGTGACACCAACCATGAACTTCCTGATGTCATAGTCTATGTTATATACCACTGTGCTCTTCACAGCCCCGAGCACTGTGCTAGTCACAGCTCAGTGAATATTTGTTGAAGGAATGACAGTGGTGGCAGTCTTCAAATATTGTCATGAAAGATTAATTTTGCAAGGTTTTCAGGGTGTCAAGCTGCCCCAGCCTGCTCTGAAATTATTCGCAAGGTTTGTAAATCCCACCCATTCTTATAGTGAGTTTTCAGTTCTTAATCTCCTATTGAAAAGCTGATTGTCAAAAATATATTTATCTCTAACGGGCTTTTTAACACTTGGGCTTATTAGCCATGCTGTTTATCAAATAATAAAATTAAATTTTACCGTAACTATTTTCTACCAGTAAATTTTATTTTCTAATCCACCTGTAATTGCCTTATACTTAGGATTTTTTGGATTCTAAAAGTTATATTGATTGCAAATTATTTCTTGGATTAGAAAGTAATGCCACTCAGAGCTATATTGAAGCACCTTAGACTAAAGTCCAATTTAAAGGCAGTTCTACAAAGCTGAGGTTATGAGTCTTGGGCTCAATCTTCACTTTAACCAGCTAGTTTCACACTCCATCCTTTATCTCAGGCATCTTTTTAGCAGCTATGTATTGTTTATCATCAATGACTTAAAGTATAAAGTGTGAATGTCAGTAGTGAACATCCATTTTCAGTAAGGAAAGAAATCAAATTGAATTTCCCACTGATGTTAGAGCAATAGCTTCATTTAAATAAATGAAGTGCTGCACAATGTCTTAAAAGCACATTTATTCTGTTTGCATTGAGCTTATCAATTTATTGATAGACCTTAGTACAATATGAAATACAGGAGGACTCAGCAGATGGGCAAAATAATTAATGAAAAATGTTTTCTTTTACATAAGTAAATAATGCCATAGATCTTCACAGTAAATTGGAAGCACTTTCTCTTTTATATGAAGAAATGAGTAAACCTTGGAACGGTCATTTTATAAAACTGTTTTCTTTGGTGCTGTTTGTTTTACATTCCATAAAACAGTGCATTTTTGCTAGCTACAGAATTACTAATGCTTCCTTATTTTTCAAAGATTCTAATATTCTCCTAAGTACATATTCAACTCACATGTATGATTATATCCTGCCCAAATCTCTAATTAAGATGCTCAACATTATTCCAGTTCCATTATCCTTTAATTCTATATATCATTCTGATTCTTTTCCCTGTGTCAGGACCTATGAGCAGATCTGACAGTGAGATGGCAAAGGCAGGCTGGCTGTATGTAAGTCAGCTTGTCTATGCTGAGAGCATCCTTTGCCAACCTGCACAAGCACGGTTTGGTGAGCGTTGGACAATCGCTTGTCAGGCATTAATTTCAGTGTGCAATGAGGCAGAGATGAGCCACTTTGTAATATAAAAACAAATGATTAACTGGCAAATAAGCCCAGAAAATGAAATAAACCAAACCTGACCATACAATGTAAGTGGATCAGGTAGGAAAGATAGCATGGCATGTCATATTACTGATTTTAATTAGCAGATAGAGTGGACTGAAAAGAAACAAAAGGAACTTTCTTCATAAACAAAAGGTTTTGCTACAATGATTGGTTAAGATTTGCTCCCATTTTGTAAGGCCAACATCTAGGGCACATAATCTATGTCGTCTTTCTTATTTCTCTCTTTCTTCCCCCTCCAACTTTTCTTTCCCTCGTATTTTTTCAAATATTGCTAATTGGAGGATGAAATAGTGGGCACGGTCACAGGGGACTTAGAAGAAAAAGACTGTGCTATGTATCTGGGTGTTGTGGGTTGGTCTTATTCTGTCTCCCTGCCCCTCACAAAATTCATATATTGACGCATTATTCTTGAATAGTTCAGGATGTGATGGTATTTGGAGATAAGGTCTTTAAAGAGGTAATCAAGTTAAAATGAGGTTATTAGGGTGGTCCCTTTCTCAATATGACTACTGTCCTTATAAGAAGAATAAATTTGGAAACAAATACACAGAGAAGACATGAGAAGACAGAGAGAATACGGCCATTGGCAACCCAAAGGGAAAGTTCTGGAACAGATTCTTCCTCAAGGCCCTCAGGAACCAATCCTGCTGACATCTTGATCTTGGATTGTTAGCCTCCAGAACTGTGAGAAAATACATTTCTGTTAGTTAAGCCACCGAGTCTGTGACACCTTTTTTATGGCAGCCCTAGCAAACTCATATACTGGCTTTTTACAGAATTATTTATCCATCGTCAGTGAGGCTCTATAGTTTTTTCAAGTGAGATTGTCTCCATCTGAAAGTCAAAGTATGTGTTTCCAATGCAAAAAGCACTTTACCCTCTGCTGCCTATATTGAACTGCTGAAGGCATTTTACAAGTGAGGCCTGTGTTAAATTTCTGAATATTAGTTATACCCTCATCCTGGTTGAATATTCCTTTGGAAAAAAATCTGGTCATTTAAACTTGCCAGTAACTAAAATGGAGAAGGTATCCACATAGACAAGAAAATCTAAACAATTCTTCTGCCTCTAGGAAAGTAACCAAACCAAGAGTGGTTACTGTGGCAGGTTAAAGATGGTTGCAAATTCTTGACCAACCCTACCACCCAGAGATGGAGATCGCTTGTGTACTTGCCAAATCTGGCTGAGCAAATAAAATATGATGGAAGTGACCTTATGCCATTTCCAGCCCAGTCTTTTGGAGGACTGGAGGCTTCCACTTCCTCCTTCTTGAATGGTAGTCACCATGTAAGAAATCCAACTCCCCTGAGACTGCCATGTGGTGGGAAGCCCACCCTAGCTTCACAGGGTGACAGAAGGGCACCTGGACAAGCCTGACTTGCCACATATGTGAGAGAAATCTTTGTGGTTCTTCCTGCCATCACAGTCATTATTCAAGGTCAGGGGAGTGACAGATTGTAGCCAACAGCACAAACTGAGGTCACACATATGGCCCTGCCTTTGTCAGTTCAGGCTACTATAATGAAAGACCTTACACTGGGTGGATTATAAAACAAACATTAATTTCTCACAATTCTGGAGACTGAGAAGTCCAAGACCAAACTGCTGACAGATTCAGTATCCGGTGAGGGCCAACTTCTCAGTTCATACTAATTACCTCCCAAGGGCCCTGCCTCCAAATTCCATCACAATGGAAATATGATTTCAACATATAAATTTTGAAGAGACACAAACATTCAGTCCATAACAGGCCCCAAGTAAACATTTTAGTCAATCCACAACTGTATGACTCACCCCAACTGACCTCACTTGACTCTATGAGGCAGAGGTGAGCTACGGTCCATGTTTCCGACCCTCAGACTCGGGGTGGGGGAGTACTTTGTTATGCAGAAAAAGGTAATCGAAACAACTTAAGCTATTGAGGCTTTATAAAGATATATTTAGAAACAATTTTTATGCCATGTATCTTGAATATAAATAGTTTTGTATCAGAGAAAAAGAAAGCATCTGTGAAACCAGACAAATGTTGACAGATTAGGAGCTATCAAGTAAGTGCGAATTTTTATTTGATTCAGTTTCACTCTTGGGGTTCTACAGTGTTAAATAGAACTTTCTATAGCATTATAGTTCTGTCACTAACTTGGGAACCTCTCTGTCGGGGAAGTTCATTATGGATCCCTTTGGTCATGACCACAGTCCTTTGGACCTGGTGGGCAGCTTGGAGATTAGCTAGCTCAATTTTTTTTTATTTTACCCAGCATAAAGGAAGGCTCAGAGAGTTTAAGTGACTTGACCAATGTCATAGAACCTATAGTTGATCTGGGCAGAGCACAGAATGTGCAATACAATTTTAATGAAACTTTTAAATTATTAAAGATGATCCTTTTAGTAATTCCCATATTTTAAAAATTCTACAAAATTCAACATTAGGATCCACCAAGATCTTCATCTTTGTCCAGCATCTTACTGCCACTATATGGGTGCATACATACACATACACATATATTTCAATATATACTTGCTCCTAGTTTAACTTTTGTGTGTACATATATAAACATACTAATTGTTCTAGTAATATGAACATGTTTTCTGTGCGTAATGTATTACTGTCATGAAGTAGGGTACAAACCTTGGAGAATTTCTGGGAAGAGTTCAATACAATGGAGATTGGTAAGCTATTAATATAATAAAGGCCACTTGTATCAGGCATGGGAAAGACCTGCCCCATCAGTTTAAACCCAGTCTTCAGAGGCTGCCAGCCATGTGCAACCAGAGATGATATGTTCCACTGTGTAGCTGGAGCTCTGCCGATACTGTGATGGAAGTCATTCGGGACCTCTGTGCAGACAGACTGAAATTACTTCCACATTACAGTGAACACAAAAGAACAAACCTTATTAAACACAGATTTAGCTCATTATTGTATAACTCTCTCACTGAAAACGAAGCTAATCCTTTGTCCCCGAATATTGAACACAGCACTGATATTACAGTGAAGATAGAGATAATACCCTCCTCTATGTCTTGGCTCACCTCTGTCATATCAGTGAGGAAAACATGTAATTGCTGTGGCTAGTGCCTGTGAATAAGAGGGACCGCCCACTAGATCTGGAGTCAGATTCCTCTATCTGGTTAGCTACACCATCTTTCCTGAAAAATCTTTCCAGACTGATCTTCACTCAAAAGGCCTTCAGTGCAAGTTAATCTGGGGTTTCAAGTTGCAAAGGTCTTGGATGGCAAATGTTATGTTTGTGTTCTTCAGTAATTATATTTGACTGAAAACACATTTGCAACTGGCTCTGCACTCAGATTAGGAACTCCCCAGGGCCAGTGTCAACACCTCAGTAAGGCCCCTCAATTCACACAGGATTGGAGAGTAGCTTAGATCTATGCACATCTGCCTTTTTCCCAATAAATGCATTTGTTCGTGGATATAACAGAATCTTCTCTATTTTTGATGTTATGTGCTTAAACTTTTATTAAGTACCATTTTTCCCTTTTAGAGAGTTGAGCTGTTCAGTGAAACTTAGGACCTGGGTCTATTCCCAGACAAAGTTGAAAATGGAAAAAGTATAATTCTCATAATAATTAGTAATTGCCTTCATCTCTTAAATATAAAAGCAAAATTTTTGATTGATAGTTTGTTTAAGTGGTGGAGAGAAAGGAAAATTAATAACAATCAAGAGACAGAGAAAGAGAACAATAACAAAAAGGAAACAAGGTAGAATTAACGAATAAGGGCTAGAAAACCACGATGTTCTTAAACTCTAACTATGCTTGTTTTCCTGTTGTCAGCTGCTTTATTACTGCCAAACATTTTCTCTATCTGATTTTTTCCATAAAATATAATTGGTAACACAACACAATAGGACCGGACAGATGAGGCTGATTTTATTCCCTTATCTAAATTCATTCTCAATGTTCTAACAGCTGGGCTCATACAAGTTAATCAAACAAATAATGGCTCCAAATTTTTATTTATTTATTTTTTCAGATTTGAGATGGAAGGCAGCTTGCTAGAAACCAATCATAGATATTGAAATCACATGTCAGAGTGGGCGAACATTCAAAATGTTTTTACTAATGTTGCCTCTTTACCTATAAACCAATATAGATATACAAGTAAATTCTCCTTATCAGGCTATTGCCATTTTCACAGAAGAATTTTTATCTTATGTTGAATTATGTCCTCTATTTTTTGATACTTATTTAGGAAGAAGGTGACTTGAGTTAAAACTGCTGGTATTTCTACATTTTCCAGTCTCAAGGTTACTGTGCTTTTAGACAAATGAGATCAAGTAAAGTGGGAAGAGAAAGGCCTCAGTCTGTATGTTCAGTGACACTGCACATAGAGTAGCTGTACTCATTCATTCAGTTATCAGTTTCTTCCTATTCATCCAGTTAGCTTGGGGCAGATACCTGTGCCATTTTCCCATGTATATATTACCTTTCCCAACTACCTATCTTCCTCTTCTCAGCTACTGTCAGTTTATAAACATCTTATCAGTTTTGAAGGACTATTTTAAAAACAACCTTTTCATTTAATTATGAAAGACTTTTTTTTTATCATCTGGATTCTTATAATACACAATAACAATCATTTTTAAATTTTAAAAAAATTCTTAAATGTTGCTAATGATATACGAAAACAATTCAAATAAAACGAAAATGTCAAAAGAATATCAAATCCAGAAGCTAAAATCAATAAATTAAAATGTAAAAAGACATAGAAGTTCTCTCTCTGGAAAGTATATCACGTATCACAAAGTTTCACTTCATTTTTTCTATTGATTTTGTAAAATTACTGACAAACTTGAATAATTCCATATAAAACTATGCAAAAGTGTGAAAAACTAGTTAACAAAAAAGGAATTTGTGTAATGAACAAAATATAAATATTACTTTACCTATTAAAAAAGACCTAACTTAAATTGACCTATTGTTTTCATTTGCCGTATTAGTCAAAATCCAAATGTTGATAGTATCTACTCTTTCCTGCACCGTTAAGCAATATGTTGGGGTGGTTAACACCATACAGCTGAACTGTTTGTGTTCATAGTGTAGCTTCATTATTTATCAGCCACATGACTTTAGCTAAGTGATTTAGCCACTCTGCTGTGTTTCAGATCCTTCTGTTTAAAATATAGAACTGGGCGTGGTGGTCCACGTCTGTAATCCCACCACTTTGGGAGGCCGAGACGGGAGGATCACCTGAGGTCAGGAGTTCAAGACCAGCCTGGGCAACATGGTGAAACCCCGTCTCTACTAAAAATACAAAGAAATTAGCCTGCTGTGGTGGCACATGCCTGTAATCCTAGCTACTTGGGAGGCTGAGGCAGGAGAATCCCCCAGCCTGGGCCACAGAATGAGACTCTGTCTCACACAATAGATAAATAAATACAAATTTAAAAAATAAAAATAAAAAATAAAATAAATATGGGTAGTGATATAGTGTCTAATGCAGCGTGAGGATTAAATGACTTAGTAAATGTCAAATGGCAAGTATAATAAGTTGTAAGTGTTTAGCAGTGACCACTCTGGAAAGTTAGCTAATGCTGTCCACTTTGGAAGACAAATTTTATACAACATATGTACAAAAATATTAGCCATGTTCATAAACATTTTAAATGATAACACTCCTTTACCTAAGAACTAAACTTCTGAAAACTTACCACATAGATTTGATAGAAAAACAAAAATGAGATAAGAAAAGATAGATTGCAGCTTTCTCATTGCACAATATAAATCCAGTATTATTATAGCAAACAAATGAGATGAAATGCTTTGTTTAAATAAGTTGAGACTTTTATGTAATGGAAAATTATGCAGACTGAAGCTTTCAAAAAATGTGATAGAACCATTTATAAGATATGAAAAGAGTCCCCAAAGTGTCATTAAGAATAGATGTATAAGACATGTGCATGATCTCTTTTGTGTAAATAGAAGGACACATATTACACATCGTGGTATGTGCCTATTTTTATTTGGAAGAATAAACAGCAAATTAATCCTAGTTAACTTTGCAGACAAGTACGAAGAAGGTGACGAAGATTTTCTTTTCATAATTTTATACCTTTCCTAAGTTTTTGAATTCTCCAATCAGTAAAAGTTCACACTTCAACTTAAAATCACCAGAGTTTATCTGGTAGGTGAGATTATAGTCTGCTTTTATTTATCATTTTCAATATTAAAATATATTTGAAGGCAAAAAGAAATCTACCTAAACAACTCAAAAATTCTAAAATGTGTTATATGACAGTACCACATTTATTATTCTCTTTTAGAAACATAATTCAGTTTTCCAGTTTAATTTTTGTAAACCTAAGTATTATGTAATGTTATACTCAAAAATGCAGTATATAAAGTTACTGTAGACTGATTAACTAAATGGAAGTGTCATTGTTAAAAAATGAATACTTGTTTAAAAATCTTTAAGAAATATATACATATATGCACGAAGATATATGCAGAGTAAAAATTATTAATTGGAGTAAGTATTTTTGTAAATAATTATTGCCAACAAATATGCAACAATTGTAGTTATATGTTCATATAATTTTATTGGTATGTCTAAAAGTTCTAACCCAATTCCTAATTAGAAAATCAATTAGCTAACGAAGAATGAGGCTACTCTTGGATAACAAAAATTGAATCAGAATTATTTGAATGCAGATCAAGCATCTCATATAACCTCAAGCATTATGAAGATGTATAAAACTCGGTGGTCTTAAACTGAATTTGTTTAACTTTCACTGGTAACTTGTTGTTGTTTTATACCGACTTAACAATATTTAGTTTGTACTCCTTCAGATGGGGCTTTTGATCATATCGTCAGTCAGGAATAGTTTGCTGTTCACTCTTCACTAGCTCATAAGTTCGCATGAAGAGAGCAGAACAAATAAAACCAATGCCAAACATGAACTTTTGGAGCCATAGCCAGGTTTGTATCCTGGTTCCTTCCTCTTTCTGGAAGGGTGTGACGCCATGAGCCGGATTGTTAACCTCTCTAAGCCTCTCAGCCTCATGTGTGAATGGAGGGACCATTAAGCTTTCTCACAAGATTTCTAAAGCATTAAACGAAATGATATGTTTCAGTAGACAAGCAGTTAGTTCAAATAAGTACAATACCCCCCAAAATCTCAAAACTTTTTCTCTTTAAATATGTTGACATTGTTCGGCAAAGTCTTTCTCAATTATTAAGCACATAGTACGTATTTTCAATCCTCATATTCTCCCATGATAGAATTAAGGGATTCTGTAGAACATATATCGTCTTCTATATTCAAGAAGCATAAAGTGGAGTTATCTTGGATCAATGCAAACAGTAACTAATTTTTTTAAACAAAACATCTATTCCAAAAAATTGCTTGGCAATTTGATAAGCTGGCTGAGATGAGGTGATTGATGAGAAAAAAGTAAACTCGGCAAATTTCACGGAAATCTAGATGCCTCTAGCCAGTGAAATGTTGTCAATGATTTTGCGGCCATTCATACCACCCCCGGGCCCTTTAATGCTACATAAATGACAAATGGTGAATTCGGTGATTTTGTTTTCTGAAAGCAATGAACTGTAAGTCGTGCTTGATGGTTTATATTGATTCCCGACGCTAGCAGAGGTAGTGCTGGAAGGGGGGTAGCGTAAAGAATGTGCTCGCGCTCGGCCGGCGGTGGCTCCAAGCCTGTACTCCAGCACTTTGGGAGGCCGAGAGCGGCCGATCACAAGCGTAGGAGATCGAGAATCCCTGGCTAACAAGTGAAAACCCTGTCTCTACTAAACATACAAAAAAAAAAAAAAAAAAAACTAGCCCGGGCTAGGTGGCCCGGCGCGGGGGCGCCTGTATTCCAGCTAACTCCGAGGCTGAAGGCAGGAGAATTGGTGGTAACCCCGGGAGGCGGAGGGCTTGCAGTGAGCAGATCCAGCCACTTGGCACTCCAGCCTGGGAGACAGAGCGAGACTCCGTCTCAAAAAAAAAAAAAAAAGAATATGTATGACATGCTAAGTTGTAGTAGCTGAGGGCCACATTTTTAGTAAGTCGTCTCAATTCCTGGCATTCACTGAAGGCCAAAGCAAAGGAGTATGTGGGATGGAAATCACTGGACACAGTCCGAAGTCCCTTTATTGAATTGTTTTCTCAAAAAGATATCTCCCGCTTTTAGTAGTTTTTATAACAATAAAAGAAATTAAAGAGAGGCTGATGACCACAACCAAAATACAGTTCTTGCATTTCGTCTTAAGCACGAGAAACTAGAGCCTAGAGACTCCACTAAATAGATTTCCTCAACTAAAAACACCACATCCATAGATATTTTAAAATAAATATTAGTATCCTTCCTTCCTTTTTCTTTCTTTGTTTCTCTTCTTTCTTTCTTTTTGAGAAGGGTTTCTCAGAGCATGGGTGTAGGCTTTTATAGTGTTTAATCTCCATATTCAGAACTAATATGCTTGTATTGCTATTTTGGATTTACATCTATACTCTGTCACCCATGCGGGAGTGGCACAATCATAGCTCACTTCAGTCTTGAATTTCTGGGCTCAACTGACCCTCCTGCCTTAGTCTCTGGTGTAGCTGGCACTATAGGTGCACACTGTCACACCCAGCTAATTGTTTTTAATTTTTGTAGAGACAGGGTCTCACTTTGTTGCCCAGGCTTGATTTCTATTTTCCAAGCAAAAAAAAAAAAAAAAGTTTATTCTCACTAAAATATCAACTTAAATGTTCTGAAATTATAATTCTGAGTGATTATCTTTCATTAAAATATACAAAATGTGAGACTAAGTAGCAGGAGGCCAAATTGCTGTATTAAAGATTATTCTCTTAATGTTTTTATGATTGAATGTTTAGGCATAGAAGCTGTCTCTTAACTTATCAAAATAGATATTATAGTGATCTTCTGTTTGGAACTTCATTTACTCTCTTCTCTAGTAGATTGGTATGCATAAATTATTTTATCATTAAATCATAGAATTTAAATGTTTGAAGGTAACCTGAAGATCATCTATTAAAGAACTCAGTTTCAGAAGGAAGAAACTGAGCTCCGAAGTAGGTAACGTTTTAGAACTGTCGGTGGTGTGGCAGGACAAACACCAGGATCACCTCTCTTTTACTTTTATATTATATCTTTCCTAATCACATTATTTTATTTAATTCTTTGAGACAGTCCTTTCAACTCTTTAAAAAGCCTGACTGTAGGTCAGGCACGGTGACTCACGCCTGGAATCCCAGCACTTTGGGAAGTCGAGGCAGGTGGATCATCTGAGGTCAGGAGTTCGAGATCAGCCTGGCCAGCATGGCAAAATCCTGTCTTTACTAAAAATACAAAAATTAACCAGGCATGGTGGCACATGCCTGTAGTCCCATCTACTCAGGAGGCTGAAGTGGGAGGATCGCTTGAACCCAGGAGGTGGAGGTTGCAGTGAGCTGAGATCACACCACTGCACTCCAGTCTGGATGATAGAGCAAGACTCCATCAAAAAACAAAAAAAACAAAACAAAACAAAACAAAACAAAAAAACCAAAACCTGATTATAGTTTAGAAAACAAGTTTATGTGATTCCAACAGAAAGCCCCAATGGCTATGGATGCTGAGTAAATTAAAGCCTGCCATTAACTTTTTCCTTCTTGAAGTTTGAGAACATAAGGTGACATTTTTGATGAGAGAAGCTCGGTTTGGATGAACCTCACTACATGTAGATGTCTAAGCTAGCCTCCAACGGCAGGCTTAGAAGAATTCCTCCATAAATTTGGACAGAGCCACAATGCTGGCTAGCTTTCACTTCAGGTCATCAAACACATGTTTTAGGCAGAAAACTCTTAAGGAGGTTTTAAAAAAGAGAAATTTTAGTCAATATTTTGGGATTTGTTTTCACAGCATTGAGAGTTAGAAAGATACTATGCAGCCATAAAAAAGGATGAGTCTGTGTCCTTTGTAGGGACATGGATGCAGCTGGAAACCATCATTCTAAGCAAACTATTGCAAGAACACAAAACCAAACACTGCATGTTCTCACTCATATGTGGGAATTGAACAATGAGATCACTTGGACCCAGGAAGGGCAACATCACACATCGGGTCCTATTGTGGAATGGTGGGAGTGGGGAGGGATAACATTAGGAGATATACCTAATGTAAATGATGTGTTAATGAGTGCAGCACACCAACATGGCACATGTATACATAAGTAACAAACCTGCACGTTGTGCACATGTACCCTAGAACTTAAAGTATAATAATAATAATAAAAGAAAGAAAGAATCAAGGAAAATCTTTCTATCTTTTCAGGCTGTTGAAAAAAAAATATAGAGTGAATTATTGCTTCCTACCTCCTGAATGTCACTAACTCTTCAGGTTGTTCCATTTATATCACCACGTGATCTCATGGATGAGTCAGACTTGGGCTGTAAGCAAAAATTGAAAAAGACAAAACAGTCAAAAAAGCACTGCCTAGCCAAATTACAACAGTAAGTATTTCTCAATGTAAGTATCAAATAGAAAAGAAAAACTACATAAAAAAGGTCACAGAGGTATAGGATACCAATATCCTGACTGAAGAAAATTTGGATGTAAGCCTGAGTGCATTCACACAACATAAATACATCTTTGGAAATTTAAACTTTGGAAAACAAATTTTTAACAAAATACATTTAACACTGTTAAACCAGGCCAGCCATATAGCTATTAAAATTTAATTAATGCAAGAAAAGCTTTAAAGTAATAACAAATATTTAAATATATTTCTCTAGAATTCTTTGATGCAATTTCTATACTAATAGCTCCCTCTTATACAGTACAAAGCAAAATTGTTCTTTAAAAAAGTCTTAGGTAGCCTAATTTGTCTCAGAGACACTTTTGGTATCTGAGAGTTCATTGTTGACTTTTTGTTAGAAATTTCTTTTTGAACTAGGGTTAGGGTATTATAGAGTATTAAGAAAAAATGTACTCATAACATAAGACTATGCGCTCGGTATTCCGAAGACACAAGTAGTAGGTAGGCACTGTCCAAATGTTTAGGATTCTAGATGTTGCCCCTTGCTTTCATTAGATTACAGTCCAGCAGGAAGCCTGATATGTAAACAATGAATTCAGTGAAGTCTCATGTCAGAAGTATGCCCAATGGACAATTATGTCTAAAATTAGAGAACAGTTGAATATATCTGTCTTTTAACTTCTCTCAGTTCAATTTTCCTCAACTATAAAATAAGATTAGATTCCATCAATGCTGGACTCTAACCTCAACTCTAATATCTGTTGGTTTTATGAGTAAGTATTTCCAGTTTTACATAAAATTAGTCCAAATAAAATACAGCTCTTTATACATTAGACACGTCCCTGTGCGGACCAATTTTTCATCAGAATAGTTCAGAAACCTAATATTATCTTCTTGAAAGGGAATGCTTTCTCCATCTATGACTATATAACTTAATTTATTACATATCAGGGCTAATACAGACAAGGTCACAGGTATGTTCTCCACCTTTAAGCCAATCAGTTTCATTTGGTTCACAAGTATAAATCTTTTGTTATCAGCCAACTGACTTACATATGCATGCCCATAGTGTTATAAAAATGATCTTTTAGGAAAGTGAAGATGGATTAATGTCACTCTCTTCCCATTTTCAGCAAAAGCACTGTAAGTCACGTCTGTACCTCCAGACACGTGGAAAGTTCTCCCTGTTGTTGATGTTTTTGCTTGTTCTATTATACATGAAAATGGTACAGAAGAAAAAACTTTGGTGTACATAATTGTCATGATTCTGTTTAGTCTAGAAATTATTTGAGAAACAAGTCATTATGTTAGTCAGTGGAATTCTGTTTCTCCTATGAGTGTACTTTAGAGCAGGCAAATATGCTCTCTAAAATTGATAAGTCCAAAATAGCAATATAAGCATATTACTTCAGAATATGGAGGTTACACATCATAAAAATCTAAACAGTTGAAATTGGTTTAATCTGTAGGGAGTAACTGGGGCTAAATTAAGGTAGAACAATGAAGTTTTGCATTTAAATATGAGCCTTCATTACTATTTTATTTTAATTGTGTGTTATAATGTAATGCAAATTACATTATGACATTGTATGTGCAAATCCACATACAATATCGAGTAAAGAAGTAGAATTTGACCAATAAAGATAGAAAATAAGAAAATACTTGGTCTTGCATAAAAGTAACAGAGGTTAGTCCTTCCTAAATTAGAAAAAAAAAGGGGTGCTGTGTGAGGGAATTTAACCTAAACCCCAATAGAAATTGTTTAAAGGCAGACACTTAAAATATAAATAAGCAGATGAGAATAGCCCACTATAAACCAGCTTGAGCTATATGAAGGGGAGAAAAACACTTTTATTGATTGCAATGTAATAGGCTATCTCATTATACTGAGAATAATGTAAAATCAAGTTTAAGGGACTAAATGATGGGGGAACTCTTAGAAATCTCTACAGCAGAAATTTGTGGATCTTCATTTTACAACAAGCTTGTCTATCCCACGTCCCTTGGCCTGCACGTAGCCCAGGATGGCTTTAAATGCAGACCATCACACATTTCTAAACTTTCTTATAACATTATGAGATTTTTTTGTGTATGACTTTCTTTTTCTAGCTCATCAGCTATCATTAATGTTCGTGTATTTTATGTGTGGCCCAACACAATTCTTCTTCCAATGTGGCCCAGGGAAGCCAAAAGATTGGACACTGCTGCTCTGCAGCCTCACCTTTACCTTGGTTTAGGTACAAACAAGAGTTATTGTGAAAGACAACCAGAGAAAGAATGAGAGAACACAGAATGAACAATGGCCCAAACTTTTACTCAAACCTGCTTAGGACCCAGATTGAAACAAAGCAATTCAAAAAGATAGACTGAAAAAAATGAGAAAATTTTTAATGCTATCTAATATTAGATAATATCAACAAATAATTTCTTATTTATTTGTTTATTTTTTATTATACTTTAAGTTCTAGGGTACATGTGCAAAACGTGCAGGTTTGTTACATATGTATACATGTGCCACATTGATGTGCTGCACCCATTAACTAGTCATTTACATTAGGTATATCTCCTAATGCTATCCCTCTCTCCACCCCTACCCCACAACAGGGACTAAATGTCCATTGTGTGATGTTCCCCTTCCTGTGTCCAAGTGTTCTCATTGTTCAATTCCCAACTATGAGTGAGAACATGCAGTGTTTGGTTTTCCGTTCTTGGGATAGTTTGCTGAGAATGATGGTTTCCAGCTGCATCCATGTCCCTAAAAAGGACATGACCTCATCCTTTTTAATGACTCCATAGTATTCCATGATGTATATGTTTCACATTTTCTTAATCCAGTCTGTCACTGATGGACATTTGGGTTGGTTCCAAGTCTTTGCTATTGTGAATAGTGCTGCAATAAACATACGTGTGCATGTGTCTTTATAGCAGCATGATTTACAATCCTTTGGGTAAATATCCAGTAATGGGATGGCTGGGTCAAATGGTATTTCTAGTTCTAGATCCTTGTGGGATCGCCACACTATCTTCCACAATGGTTGAACTAGTTTATAGTCCCACCAACAGTGTAAAAGTGTTCCTATTTCTCCACAGCCTCTCCAGCACCTGTTGTTTCCTGACTTTTTAATGATTGCCATTCTAACTGGTGTGAGATTGTATCTCATTGAGGTTTTGATTTGCATTTCCCTGATGGCTAGTGATGGTGAGCATTTTTTCATGTGTCTGTTGTCTGCATAAATGTCTTCTTTTGAGAAGTGTCTGTTCATATCCTTTGCCCACTTTTTGATGGGGTTGTTTGTTTTTTTCTTGTAAATTTGTTTGAGTTCTTTGTAGGTTCTGGATATTAGCCCTTTGTCAGATGAGTAGATTGCAAAAATTTTCTCCCATTCTGTAGGTTGCCTGTTCACTCTGATTTCTTTTG
>NW_016813573.1:587727-610541 GCF_001698545.2 Rhinopithecus bieti | reverse complement strand
TTTTGCATCAATGTTCATCAGGGATATTGGTCTAAAATTCTCTTTTTTTGTTGTGTCTCTGCCAGGCTTTGGTATCAGGATGATGTTGACTTCATAAAATGAGTTAGGGAGTATTCCCTCTTTTTCTATTGATTGGAATAGTTTCAGAAGGAATGGTACCATCTCCTCTTTGTACCTCTGGTAGAATTTGGCTGTGAATCTGTCTGTTTCTGGACTTTTTTTGGTTGGTAGGCTATTAATTATTGCCTCAGTTTCAGAGCCTGTTACTGGTCTATTCAGGGATTCAACTTCTTCTTGGTTTAGTCTTGGGAGAGTGTATGTGTCCAGGAATTTATGCATTTCTTCTAGGTTTTCTCGTTTATTTGCTTAGAGGTGTTTATAGTATTCTCTGTTGGTAGTTTGCATTTCTGTGGGGTCAGTGGTGATATCCCCTTTATCAATTTTTATTGCATCTATTTGATTCTTCTCTCTTTTCTTATTAGTCTTGTTAGCGGTCTATCAATTTTGTTGATCTTTTCAAAAAACCAGCTCCCGGATTCATTGATTTTTTGAAGGGTTTTTTGTGTCTCTATCTCCTTCAGTTCTGCTCCGATCTTAGTTATTTCTTGCCTTCTGCTAGCTTTTGAATGTGTTTGCTCTTGCTTCTCTAGTTGTTTTAATTGTGATATTAGGGTGTCAATTTTAGATCTTTCCTGCTTTCTCTTGTGGGCATTTAGTGCTATAAATTCCCCTCTACGCACTGCTTTAAATGTGTCCCAAAGATTCTAGTATGTTGTATCTTTTTTCTCATTGGTTTCAAAGAACATCTTTGTTTCTGCCCTCATTTCGTTATGTACCCAGGAGTCTTTCAGGAGCAGGTTGTTCAGTTTCCATGTAGTTGAGGCGGTTTTGATTGAGTTTCTTAATCCTGAGTTCTAGTTTGATTGCACTGTGGTCTGAGAGACAGTTTGCTGTGATTTCTGTTCTTTTACATTTGTTGAGGCGTGCTTTACTTCCAACTATGTGGTCAATTTTGGAATAAGTGCGATGTGGTGGTGAGAAGAATGTATGTTCTGTTGATTTGGAGTGGAGAGTTCTGTAGATGTCTATTAGGTCTGCTTGGTGCAGAGATGAGTTCAATTCCTGGATATCCTTGTTAACTTTCTGTCTCATTGATCTGTCTATTGTTGACAGTGGGGTATTGAAGTCTCCCATTATTATTGTGTGGGAGACTAAGTCTCTTTGTAAGTCTCTAAGGACTTGCTTTATGAATATTGGTGCTCCTGTATTGGGTGCATATATATTTAGGATAGTTAACTCTTCTTGTTAAATTGATCCCTTTACCATAATGTAATGGCCTTCTTTGTCTCTTGTGATCTTTGTTGGTTTAAAGTCTGTTTTATCAGAGACTAGGATTGCAACCCCTGCCTTTCTTTTTTCCATTTGCTTGGTGGATCTTCCTCCATCCCGTTATTTTGAGCTTATGTGTGTCTGTGCACTGATGGGTCCCCTGGATACAGCAAATTGATGGGTCTTGACTCTTTATCCAATTTGCCAGCCTGTGTCTTTTAATTGGAGCATTTAGACCATTTACATTTAAGGTTAATATTGTTATGGATGAACTTGATCCTGCCATGATGATGTTAGCTGGTTATTTTGCTCATTAGTTGATGCAGTTTCTTCCCAGCATCGATGATCTTTACATTTTGTCATGTTTTTGTAGTGACTGGTACTGGTTGTTCCATGTTTAGTGCTTCCTTCAGGATCTCTTGTAGGGCAGGCCTGGTTGTGACAAAATTTCTCAGCATTTCCTTGTCTGTGAAGGATTTTATTTCTCCTTCACTTATGAAACTTAGTTTGGCTGGATATGAAATCCTGGGTTGAAAATTCTTTTCTTTAAGAATGTTGAATATTGGCCCCTATTCTCTTCTGGCTTGGAGACTTTCTGCTGAGAGATCTACTGTTAGTCTGATGGGCTTCCCTTTGTGGGACCTGACCTTTCTCTCTGGCTGCCCTTAAGATTTTTTCCTTCATTTCAACTTTGGTGAATCTGACAATTATGTGTCTTACAGTTACTCTTCTCAAGGAGTATCTTTGTGGCATTCTCTGTATTTCCTGAAGTTGAATGTTGGCCTGCCTTGCTAGTTTGTGGAAGTTCTCCTGGATAATATCCTGCAGAGTGTTTTCCACCTTGGTTCCATTCTCCCCGTCACTTTCAGGTACACCAATCAGACGTAGATTTGGTCTTTTCACCTAGTCCTATATTTCTCGGAGGCTTTATTCATTTCTTTTTACTCTGTTTCCTCTAAACTTCTCTTCTTGCTTCATTTCATTCATTTAATCCTCAATCACTGATACCCTTTCTTCCAGTTGATCGAGTTGGTTACTGAAGCTTGTGCATTTGTCAGGTGGTTCTCATGCCATGCTTTTCATCTCTATCAAGTTGCTTAAGGACTTCTCTGCATTGATTATTCTAGTTAGCCATTCATCAAATCTTTTTTCAAGGTTTTTAGTTTCTTTGAGCTCTGTTCGTAATTCCTCCTTTAACTCGGAAAAGTTTGATTGTCTGAAGTCTTCTCTCAATTCGTCAAAGTCTGTCTACATCCAGTTTTGTTCCATTGCTGGCGAGGAGCTGTGTTCCTTTGGAGGGGGACAGGTGCTCTGATTTTTAGAATTTCCAGCTTTTCTGTACTGCTTTTTCCCCATCTTTGTGGTTTTATCTACCTTTGGTCTTTCATGATGGTGACGTACAGATGGAGTTTTAGTGTGGATGTCCTTTCTGTTTGTTATTTTTCCTTCTAACAGTCAGGACCATCAGCTGAAGGTCTGTTGGAGTTTGCTCAAGGTCCACTCCAGACCCTGTTTGTCCAGGTATCAGCAGCGGAGGCTGCGGAAGACTGAATACTGCTGAACAGCAAATGTTGCTGTCTGATCATTCCTCTGGAAGCTTTGTCTCAGCAGTGTACCCGGCCATGTGAGGTGTGAGGTGTCAGTCTGCCCCTAGCGGGGGATGTCTCCCAGTTAGGTTACTCGGGGGTCAGGGATCCACTTGAGCAGACAGTCTGTTTGTTCTCAGATCTCAAACTCTGTGCTGGGAAAACCACTACTTTTTTCAAAGCTGTCAGACAGGGCCATTTACATCTGCAGAGGTTTCTGCTGCCTTTTGTTTGGCTATGCCCTGTCCCCAGAGGTGGATTCTACAGAAGCAGGCAGGCCTCCTTGATCTGCGGTGGGCTCCACCTAGTTCGAGTTTTCCGGCCACTTGGTTTACCTACTTAAGCCTCAACAATGGCAGGCGATCTTCCTCTAGCCTTGCTGCCGCCTTGCAGTTAGATCTCAGACTGCTGTGCTAGCAATGAGGGAGACTCCGTGGGTGTGGGACCCTCCAAGCCAGGCACAGGATATAATCTCCTAGTGTGCCGTTTGCTAAGACCCTCGGTAAAGCACAGTATTAGGGTGGGAGTGACCTGATTTTCCAGGTGTTGTGTGTCACGCTTTCCCTTGGCTAGGAAAGGGAATTCCCTTCCCCCTTGCATTTCCCAGGTGAGGCGATGCCTTGCTCTTCTTCGGCTCTCACTCGTTGGGCTGAACCCACTGTCCTGCACCCACTGTCCAACACACCTCAGTGAGATGAACCTGGTACCTCAGCTGGAAATGCAGAAATCACCCATCTTCTGTGTGGCTCACGCTGGGAACTGGAGGCTGGAGCTGTTCCTATTCGGCCATCTTGGTGCAGATCAACAAATAATTTCTTTAATATTACAAGATGTTAATAATGTCATAGTGGTTATGGTAGAAAATGTTTTTATTTTTTTAGAGATACATACTTAATTATACATGGATATGTCGTGATATCTGGTATGTGCTTTAAAATACTCTAGCCCAAATGGAGAAACTAAAAAATCATAATAATAGAGAAGAAAAAATAAACTTACAAACGTGGAAAAATTGTGATGGTTGAATGTAGGTGAGTTGTATATAAGGATTATACTATTTTTATCTATGTTTGCATATTTTAAATTATTTATAATACAGCATTTTTAAAATCTCACTGAAAATGAGCCCAGATACTAAATCAATAATTCAGAAAGATTGAATGCTAATAAATATCTCACCAAAATCACAAATAAATAGCCTTCATAAAACTGACTCTAAAGCAAAAGGAGTAAGAAATATGATCGGAATTGGTGAATATGAAAATCATTTTAAAACTTTTGGAAATAAAATAAAATCACAAAATCAGTAAGCAGGATAAATTCTAGGCTGCAGACTATATAACACAAAGAAGTAAAATAAATTACAAGAGAGTATGAAATAATTAATTTTGTAGGAATTCCAGAGAAATTAAAATTTCAAGAGCAGTTAAGAGACAACAATAAAATGGGAGGATTTTAAAATAGACAAAAAAAAAAAAAAAAAAAAAAAAAAAAAAAAGGTCCAACAGAATAAAATGGACAAAATGGCACAAAAACAGTGTTTGAGAATACATACTTAAGAACCATTATAGAAAAGCTAGAGTGAGGACTCACATTGAAACATGACTCAGAATCAAATGATATAAATAAAATGACATATAGTGGGAAGCTGCAACCATCAAAGATAAAGAGAAAGAAAAATCCTTAAAGTTAGCACACTGCAAAGGTACATTCCTGATTGTATCAGTTAATCATTATTGAACACATTTCTTATTTTTGTTGTTGTTGTTTTTTTAATAGTGACTCTATCAAATAAGGCTTTAAAAAATCATTTATTTCAATAGGAATGAGATATATAGAAGTAGACAGTACAGGTCTACATAGAGTGGGTTCACAATGCCATGAAATATCTAGCCTCCTTAAGTATGATTTTAAAAAGAAAACAATAAAGTGTATTTTGAGAAAATATGCAGTGCCATTAACAAATTAAGTAATTATGTAGAAGTGTCAGAGGCATTGGAACCAGAGCGTGTGACTCCATTTTTAATAGGGGCTGGGTAAAATGAGGCTGAGACTTGCTGGGCTGCATTCCCAGCAGGTTAGGCATTTTTAGTCATAGGATGAGTTAAGAGGCCTGCACAAGATACAAGTCCCGAAAACCCCACTGATAAAACAGGATGCCATAAAGATACCAACCCAAAACCTGCAAAACCAAGACAGCAAAGAAAGTGATCTCTGGTCATTCTCACTTCTCATTACATGCTAGTTATAATGCATTAGTCTGCTAAAAGAGACTCCCACCAGCACCATGAAAGTTTACAAATGCCATGGCAACATCCAGAAGTTACCCTATATGGTCTAAAATTGGGAGGAACACTCAGTTCCATTTCTCACCCCTTTCCAGAAAAACTTATGAATAACCTACCCCTTGTTTAGCATTTAATCAAGAAATAACCAAAACAATAGCTAACCAGCAGCACTCAGAGTTACTATGTCTATGGAGTAGCCATTATTTTATGCCTTTACCTTAATAAACTTGCTTTCACTTTACTCTGTGGACTTGCACAAAATTCTTTCTTGTGTGAGATCTAAGAATCCACTCATGGGTTCTGGATCAGGACCCCTTTCCAGTAACAGAAGCGAGTATCATGTTTGGAAAATAATAGTACTAAAAATATAGTAATAATTATTCAGTAGGTGCCTACTGGAGTGTCTGACATATAGTTAGCTGTTTAATACATTGCAAAAATTGTTATAATGTTCTTCTCCAAATATTTAAAAAGACCATAAATAAACTACATTATTTATAAAATTTCGCAAATAATTTTCTTAAAAGAAATCATTAAGAAGAGTTGCTTGGCCAGGCGAGGTGGCTCATGCCTGTAATCCCAGCACTTTGGGAGGCCGAGATAAGTGGATCACTTGAGGTCAGGAGTTTGAGATCAGCCTGGCCAACATGGTGAAACCCAGTCTCCACTAAAAATACAATAAACATTAGTCGGGCCTGGTTGTGTGCACCTTTAGTCCCAGCTATTCAGGAGACTGAGGCAGAAAAATTGTTTGAACCCAGGAGGCAGAGGTTGCAGTGAGCCGAGATCATGCCACTACACTCCAAACTGGGGGACAGAGTGAGACCTCGTCTCAAAAAAAAAAAAAAAAAAAAAAAAAAAAAAAAAAAAAAAAAAAAAAAAAAGGATTTGCTCAAAGCCATTTATTTACTATCAGATAGATATTAAAGGAGAAGGTTTTGATTGTGGTAGTCTTCTTAACTAAGGCCCAAATGCAATTTTTTCATCTCACATCATTCCAGTAGCCAGCATGGCTTTCTGCTAATAGTATAAAATGTATCATAGCCACACACTATGGTACGGACAATAAGTCTACATTTATTTCAGAGGAATTTAAAGATAAGCATCATTCTTGTTTTTTTATTTTTTTCATTCTTCCTTAACTTTAAGCAAGCATTGAATAGAAAGAATGCTGCAAACCCTAAGACTGTAAAAGAACATTGACAAGCAAAGCTTGCCATAGTTGGTTTTCTTCAATGAATCAGTTTTGTTGTGCATTTTTTTCTTTTGATTTCTAAAATTTAAAACTGGAGTTATCTGAGTGTTAGCAGTGAGGAATCACTGTGGGCCTGCGGCAACTTGATTCTTACCTCCTCAGAGGAAAGAATTTGACTGAGGGGCATAAGGCAGAGTGAGAGACTGAGAGAAGTTTAAGAGCAGGAGTGAAAGTTTATTGAAAAGTTTTAGAGCAGGAATGAAACGAAGTATACTTGGAAGAAGGCCAAGTGGGCAACTTGAGAGATCCAAAGGCACTGTTCATCCCTTGACTTGGGGTTTTATACATTGGCATGGTTCTGGGGTTTCTGTTTTTCTTCCCTTGATTTTTTTTCTTGAGGCAGGCTGTCCGCATATGCAGTGACATGCCAGCACTTGGGAGGGGCCACATGCACCGTGTGTTTATTGAAGTTGTGTGCATGCTCATTTGAGGCATTTGTCCCTTACCAGTGGAGCATTGCTAGAGGAAGGTCATATACTGGTTAAATTCCCCCATTTTGCCTCTCAGTGTGCATGCTTGAACCCTCTTGCCCAACTCCTGAGATCTTATTAGGAAGCTGCTGACCACCAGCTTCAGGTGTTTTCTGTCTATTGAGAGACTACCTTTCCTTGGTGCTGGCTGTGATCAAATATTACTTTTAAGAGACAGTATAACAACTCCCTGACCATTACCTGATGGTCAGCAGATATTCTGGGAGGACGGGGGACATTGCCTGCCCTGCTCATATCTGGTTAGTTACCTACTGTAATAAGAGGTTTCTTTTGTTATTGTTGCTGCTGTTGTTCTGATTACTACTATTGATTTACATTATAAAAGGTTCTTGTGCCACTTTAAACATTATTTTGTAACCTAACACAAACCTTAATCAATAATTGAAACATTTAACTAAGCCATATCTCTAACTCCATTTTTTAACTTTTTACTAGATTTTTAAAATTTCTGTTTGCAAAATCTATTATGATAATGTCAGAGCTCCTTGTTCATATTTGATTATATGAGATAAAAGTTTGAATATTTCATGCTTCACGTAATCTCTTATGCTGACAGGTTCATGAAGCCCCAGCTTGCAGGTCAAATAAGTAGTAATCCAACCAGAGGTTTTAAACAGATACTTCCAATCTCAGACTATCCGATTTTTATATATATGCAAATTACTATGTTTTAATGATACTACAGTGTACTAATATAATACATTAGTCTTTTTTTCTTGGCATATTGCTTTCCAGAGTTCATATGATAGAGCAATTTTTACCCATTTATTATGGAAAATAAAAATGACAGTGATAAACTGAATACACTTCAGTTTTAAGTTTACCTTGCAAAATACTAGCAATATTTTCTTAGAAACTATAATTTAGTTCTAACATAGGAAATAATCCATACATTAAAACTAAAACATAAAATATTTAATCTTTTCAGATTTTGACATTAGAACAGTAACTGCAACAAAATATAGCCTATTAAGAAAATAGTATATGACTTTCAGTTTCAACTCTAACATATGACTTGGAAGTTGTCACTCCTCTTCTTAAGCAGGAACAAATTGGATAAACTGAAAATCAATGAGTTTTCTTGAACCTATCAAAGAACTGAGATTTCAGTGCAGCTTCTTCAAACATCTAGAGAGATAGAAGCATCCAGAGAGTTACAACAGAAGCCACTTCTAAAGCCATAAACTGGTAGGAAAACAGAAATAGCAATTGTGATAAATTTCTGCAGACTAAGTGTGGACAAGAACGAGATTGAGAAACTCTTGGGGTTGTAGTTGGAAAGGCTCCCCCATACTTCTGTAGGCTTTACTTCTAGTAACTTCACTGATTTCTTATAGATTTAAAATCCTCTCATGACTTTGGTTAGGTGAGGGGATAATAAAGTAGTTAAAAAATGTACCAACAGCTTCTCCATAACAAAGGACTACTCTTTAGAGAAAAATACTTTGCCAGAGCCTTATCTCAGCTGGGAAAGGGAAGTCATCAGGTTTAAGTCTCCCTGAACTTTCCTGCTCCATCTAGGGAAAAAAAGCCACTATAGTCAACAGACATTAGGGCTTCAAGGAAAAAGATTAAGAACGTTGCAGCCAGCCAAGAAAGTAAGAAACAGGAGAAGATAAAGCGATACTACTGCAGAAACACTTATGAAGTTCACAGCTCCAAGACGCAAGGTTCACATAAAGACTGAGGTTTAATCAGAATATTACAAAACATTCTCCTATTTCTTGCCTTACCATAGCACTAACAAAGTTCCACTATTATAGTAGCTGATTATAGCTGAAAGAGTTTCTAGCACAGGCTCTACTTTGAGAATACAACTTAGGGAAACCAAAGTCAAGATGCAGGAGAAAAACAAGAACACGAAGTAATTTGAAGTATCTGACACCTATAGCTACAACACACATTTAACTGTTCAACCAACGGCCAGATTGACAACTGCTATTTAACTCAGTTTTTATTACTTGATACAGTATGCCCTGCCCTCAGTAAAAAAAATTATAATTCATGCCAAAGGTAAGAAAAATCACAGTTTAAAGACACAGATCAATAATCAGAACCAGAATAATATGACACAGATATTAAAATTACTAGACAAGGAATTTTCAATAACTGTCATTAACATAGTGAGTGCCTTAAATAAAACAGTAGACATCATGTAAGAATAAATGGGTAATGTAAGCACAAAAAATGATACTCTAAGAAAGAATCAAAAGAAAAGTATAAATTATTAGGGGTCCTTTGTGGCTCCATTCAAATTTTAGGATTTTCTTTTATATTTCTGTGAAGAATGTCATTGGTATTTTGATAGAAATTTCATTGAATCTACAGATTGATTTGGGTAGTATGGATATTTTAACAAGGTTAATTCTCTCAATATATGCATGAGATAACTTTTCATATTTGTGATTAGTATCATCTTCAATTTCCTTATCAGTATCTTATAGTTTTATTGTAAAATTATTCATTTTCTTGATTAAATTTATTCTCAGGTTTTTTTCGTAGCTATAGTAAATGACATTGCTTTCTTGATTTCTTTTTCAGATAGTTTATTACTGGCATGCAGAAATGCTACTGACTTTTGTAGAATTTTATATCCTGCAATTCTTCTGAATTCTTTTATTTGTTCTTTTCAGTGGAATTTTAGGGTTTTCTACATATAAGATAATGTTAGCTGCAAGTAAGGACAGTTTGATTTTCCCATTTCCAATGTAGATGCCCTTTATTTATTTATCTTGCTTAATTGCTCTGGCTAGGACTTTGAGTACTGTGTTAAAAAAAGTAGTTCAAGTGGGTGTCCTTGTCTTGCTTCACATCTTAGAGAAAAACTTTCAACTTTTTTCTGTTCAATATGAAGTTAGTTGTGGGTTTGTCATAATGGTCTTTATTCTGTTGAGGTATGTTTCTTCTATACCTAGAGTTTTGAAAGTTTTTATCACCAAGTCATGTTGAATTTTATCAAATGCTTTTTCTGCATCTATTGAAATCGTATGATTTTTTGCTTGATTATGTTAATGTGATGTGTCACATTTATTGATGTATGTACAGTGTACCATCCTTGCATCCCTGGGACGAATCTCATTTGATCACAGTGAATAATTTGTTTAATGCACTGGTGAATTTGGTTTGCTTATATGTGTCAGCTCCCAGAAAGAGCTTGCTGGCCATGAGAAATCGATGCCCACAGCTAAAGTTGATTTTGCTCTGTCTCTTCTCTATGTGAGCAAAGCATTATTCTATTCAGTGCTTGACTGCATTGTGTTTGTCTTGGCAACTCTGATACCAAGATGTAGTAGGTAGAAGTATGCAGACTTCTATTTGAGGTACTTCTATTGAGAGGTACTCAGCGTGTGGGCACACACACACAAACACACACAAAGATGTGCTTATGTTAAAATGACAAAAGAGGCAAATGAAAGAACTTTCAATAGCCAAAGCTGGATCAATTTGAACAACAAAATAAATGAGGTAATATTTATACAAAATAGTAATGTTTATACAAAATATACTAATATACAAAATAGATATATATGATTCATACTGATATAAGTATCATTCAATGAATAAATAAAGGAGATGAGACAAAACTCCCATGTAGAAGAAATTTTGAATAATTTATGGAGACACATTGTCCTCAACTCCTTAAGTGTGGGCTGTACATAATGCCTTCTTTTCAAATAAGTATAGAAATGAGAGGGGAAAGAGTAATTTTTCATTGGAGAAACCTGACAAACACTACTACAGCCAGGTGATCAACATTAACATCAACAGTGGTGAATCATGTGGATAGTATGTAACTTTGATATGATGTGACAATAATGGCACTTTACCTCTGTGGTCTTTTTCCACAATACCCATAACCCCAGTCTACTCATGAAAATAATATTAAACAAATTGCAATTGAGGGACATTCTACAAAATACCTGATCAGTACTTCTCACGTTGCTAAGGTCATCAAAAACTAGGAAAGTCTAAGAAACTGTCGTAGGCAAGAATATCCCAAATATAATGTTTGATATTCTGAATCGAGTCTTGAAACATAAAAAATAACCATATGTAAAAACAAAGAAAAATATAAATAAAGTATCAATAATGGTTCTTTACTTGTGAGAAATGTATCATACTAATGTAAGATATTAGTAATAGGGAACACCATGTGTTCGGTATGTGGGAAATCTGAATTATCTTTGCAACTTTTCTGTATATCTAAAACTACTCTAAAATAAAAACTTGACTTTAAAAATACTATATGTACAAAATACATTGAGAATGTGCTTAAATTATGTAATGTATTTGACAAAGTAAAGAAAATTTTCCTGAAGTTAAAATTCTGAAATATAAAATATATTTAAATGTAGAAATATAGTAATTGACTTCATTAACATGTAACTTATTCTAATTGAACGGTATTATGTCAGTAGAAACCAGCTTTAGCAGATAGAATATTTTTTAATTGTCAAATACAGTACTCAGATAATATTGACCAGTTTTCTTGAATTATAGATATTAAAATATTTGATACGAGTTGCAAAGGGAGTAATTATTTCATCCCTTTTTTTTGTGTTTCTGGATATAAAATACAAAGTTGCTTCTTTCTGATATTAATGATAGTTTTATTTCTTTGTGCCTCAAGTAGGGTTGCTTCCCTTAACTTGCTTAAATCCCCTACAGAAGAGAAGACAGACAGAAATGTATCCAATACAAGCATTAATGATTGTGATAAAATCAAATTTACTTAAGTAAGCCTTTCTGGGAATGAGTCACTTTGAAAAGATCTATATTATTTTCTTCATCTAGGTACCTGTTTAACCAAATAATTGAATACACAAACCTTTTTTTCAAGATTTAGAGTAAACTTGAAATTTTAAAATTAAACAATAACTAATTATAAATATCTATTATATTATCATTAGGAAATTATTACTGCTGTAAAATAATACATTAATTTATAAAAGCACTTTACCCTTTATTGCAAGATTTTGCTTTAAATTTTACCTAAGAGAAAATGCTTAAAATAAACATATACGGATCTCTGAAAAAATTTTCATGAGAGTGTCTACCTACTTTCAGTGTAACATAAAGACAAGAGCAATTCTCATATTACTGTATTACTGTAGATTAATTCATGAAACCTTGCATAATGTCACAGAGCCTGTGAGCATTAGAGCTTTAGAGCTGAGATATGAAACCAGGCAGTCTGGCTCCAGAGTCTGTGCTTTCAACCACTCTACTCTCTCCAGGACGCAAACTGATTGTTGTTAAGTCTTAAAGTCTTGTTAATTAAGAGAGATGACAAACAAAAGACAGGAAGAAACATAAAGCTCATATTTTAGGGATCCTTCTGGGTGTGTCCTGGGGTTGATAATGTATGATTAAGGGATCCAAATGTTCTTCCCTTGGAAACCCATTCTCAGTGTTTCTTGAAGTGATTCCTAGGGTTTGAGGGAAAGTAGGGGGTATTCCATTAAGGCTAAAATAATCAGGACATTTCAGAGCCTGACTGAAAAATGGCAAAATTCTATTGATTATAAAGAATCAGAATGAGTTGTCAGCATGAGACATGTGATATATGTAACAAAGAGTGCACATGCTGTCATCCTCACTTGGGTTACAGCAAGAAGTAGTGACAACCTTGCCAACATGAAGTGTACTTACTCTTTTGTTATCAAGTATCAGGGGAAAATCTCTGGATAGCAACATCATTTGTCAGCCGAAGTTTTCTAAGTGTGAGGGAAAATCTCAGGCCTAAATTAACATGTAAGCTCCCTCTAGTCTGACCCTCTTGTATTCCCTTGATGCTATAGGTTAAATGTTTGTGTCTCCTCAAAAAATCCATACGTTGGAATCCAAACCTCAAGCTGATGGTGTTAGAAAGTGGGACCTCTTGGCGGTATTTGAGTTATGAGGGTGGAACCATCATAATTGGGATTAGTGTCTTCATAGAAAAAGAGAGACCACAGAAAGCTAGCTCACCTCTTCCAATGTGTGAGGACACAGATAAAAGAATGAGAAAGGGCACCTTCACCAGAAATTGAATCTGCTTACACTTTGATCTTGAGTTCACAGATTCCAGAACTGTGAGACAACAATTTTTTGTTGATTATAAGGTACCCAGTTGATGGTATTTTGTTACAGCAGCCTGAATAGACTAAAATACTTCATGTTTATGGCAACTCCTCAGTCCTTTTTGGTCTCTTGAATTTCTTCAATTTCTATACTGTTCAAAAGGCATTTTAATCACTTTGACTTCATTTCTTTTTCTCCAGTTAAAATGGAGTTTTCATTCCTATACACCAATAACAAGACAAACAGAGCCAAATCATGAGTGAACTCCCATTCACAATTGCCACAAAGGGAATAAAATACCTCAGAATGCAACTGACAAGGGATGTGAAGGACCTCTTCAAGGAGAACTACAAACCACTGCTCAAGGAAATAAGAGAGGATACAAAAAAATGGAAAAACATTTCATGTTCATGGATAGGATGAAGCAATATCGTGAAAATGGACATACTGCCCAAAATAATTTATAGATTCAATGCTATCCCTATCAAGCTACTATTGACTTTCTTCAGGGAATTAGAAAAAGCTACTTTAAATTTCATATTGAACCAAAAAAAAGCCCACATAGTCAAAAAATCCTAAGCAAAAAGAACAGAGCTGGAGGTATCACACTACCTACTTCAAACTATACAACAAGGATATAGTAACCAAAACTGCGTGGTACTGGTACCAAAACAGATATATAGACCAATGGAACAGAACAGAGCCCTCAGAAATAATACCACGCATCTACAACCATCTGATCTTTGACAAACCTGACAAAAACAAGCAAAGGGAAACAGATTCCCTATTTAATAAATGGTGTTGGGAAAACTGGCTAGCCATATGCAGAAAACTGACCTCTTCCTTACACCTTATACAAAAATTAACTCAATATGGATTAAAGACTTAAAAAAAGACCTAAAGCCATAAAAACCCTAGAAGAAAATCTAGGCGATACCATTCAGGATATAGGCATGGGAAAAGACTTCATGACGAAAACATCAAAAGCAATGGCAACAAAAGCCAAAATTGACAAATGGGATCTATGTAAACTAAAGAGCTTCTGCACAGCAAAAGAAACATCTTCAGAGTGAACAGGCAACCAAAGAATGGGAGAAAATTTTTGCAATCTATCCATCTGACAAAGGGCTAATGTCTAGAATCTACAAAGAAACAAATTTACAAGAAACAAAACAACCCCATCAAAAAGTGTGTGAAGGATATGAATAGACACTTCTCAAAAGAAGACATTTATGCAGCCAACAAACATATTTAAAAAAAGGCTCTGGTCATTAGAGAAATGCAAATCAAAAGCACAATTAGATACCATCTCACGCCAGTTAGAACGGCGATCATTAAAAAGTCAGGAAACAACAGATACTGGACAGGATGTGGAGAAATAGAAATGCTTTTACCCTGTTGGTGGGAGTGTAAATTAGTTAAACCTTTGTGGAAGACAGTGTGGTGATTCCTCAGTGATCTAGAACCATTTAACCCAGCAATCCCATTATTGGATATATACCCAAAGGATTATAAATCATTCTTCTATAAGGACACATGCACACATATGCTTATTGCGGCACTGTTCACAATAGCAAAGACTTGTAACCAACCCAAATGCCCATCAGTGATAGACTGGATAAAGAAAAGGTGGCACATATACACCATTGAATACTATGCAGCCATAAAAAAGGATGAGTTCATGTCCTTTGCAGTGACATGAAGCTGGAAACCATCATTTTCAGCAAACTAACACAAGAACAGTAAACCAAACACCACATGTTCTCACTCATAAGTGGGAGTTGAACAATGAGAATATAAGGACACAGAGAGGGGAACATCACACACCAGGGCCTGTCAGGGGTGGGGGGCTAGGGAATGGATAGCATTAGGAGAAATATCTAATGTAGATGANATGTCCTTTGCAGTGACATGAAGCTGGAAACCATCATTTTCAGCAAACTAACACAAGAACAGTAAACCAAACACCACATGTTCTCACTCATAAGTGGGAGTTGAACAATGAGAATATAAGGACACAGAGAGGGGAACATCACACACCAGGGCCTGTCAGGGGGTGGGGGGCTAGGGAATGGATAGCATTAGGAGAAATATCTAATGTAGATGACGGGTTGATGGGTAAAGCAAACCACCATGGCACGTGTATACCTATGTAAAAAACCTGCATGTTCTGCACATGTATCCCAGAACTTAAAATTAAAAAAAAAAATTTTTTTTAATCGAGTTTTGTTTTTTGTTTGTTTGTTTTGGTTGTGTTTGTTTGTTTTGAGACAGAGTCTTGCCCTGTTACCCAGGCTTGAGTGCAGTGGCGTGATCTCAGTTTACTTCAATCTCTGCCTCCCGGATTCAAGCAATTCTCCTACCTCAGCACACACTAGTAGCTGGGTTTACAGGCATCTGCCACCACACCTGGCTAATTTTTGTATTTTTAGTAGAGACAATGTTTCATCATGTTGGCCAGGGTGGTCTTGAACTCCTGACCTAGGTGATCCATCCGCCTCAGCCTCCCAAAGTGCTGGGATTACAGGAGTGAGCCATGCGCCCAGCCAAGAATGATTCTTCGTATTTTCCACAGAGCCCAGCCTAGTGACCGGCACACAGCAGATCTTAATAAAAAAGCTTGTATAGCAAGGTAGTGAAGCAAATTCTGAACGACAGTTTTGCTATTCAAACAATTGTATACAAATAGCTCTTAAATGAATTGCTATTATAAAAACATATAGAAAGTAAAACCAGTAGTTGTTTGATTTTCATCAAAATACTTTTTCTGTCTGATATTTCCTTTGAGTTGAGTTCTTATTTTGGTGTTAAGATTACTCTAGATGAATCAATATTGAGTTAGATGAAGTATAACATCAGAAGAGTTGCATTAAGAGCATAGCTTGTATCAGCTTTATAATTCATCTTCCCAGAACCCTGCTGAAGGGCTAAATAGCCAATTCCGTTAGTCCTGGCAGTCATAGCCAAAGTTCAATAGTATCTGTCCCTGAAAAGTAGCACATTATCAAACTAGGTAACAAACAAAACAAAAGGCACTGGTTCCTGGACTTTCAACAAATCTATTGTTAATCTTGTTAAGATTTTAATAATTTCCCCATGCCAAACTGGCCTGGTTAATTACCTTTGATTTTGCTGTCAGTTCCATTTCTAACAAATGTTAGTCTCATTTGCCGTTTGATTATTGTTGCTTTGATGGAAAATATTTAAGTTCCCTTGGGAAGATTACATTGGCAGGAAAGATAAAAGCATTGAAAAAATAATGATTAGTACCAGAAATCCGTTAATATTGAGAATACTGAGTCAAAGTGAATAAAAATAACAGCAATTAAAAATTTTAGTAAAACATAATCAGCTTTTTACATGAGCTTTGGAAAGCTGTGACTGTTTCTCAGAGTAAATATACAACCAGGCAACAGGAGGAAACACAATGATACATGCTTCAGTTGAAGCAAGGTTTTAAACCCTTCAAAATAGAGGTGATGTCAGAGACCTGTCTGTCTAAAACTGCCCTTGATTCAACCCTCCTCCTGGGATCCACTAAATGCTTGCTCAGTGCAACAGAGTGAATAATTCATTCCCTGGGCTTCCCCTCACAGTCAACATGGAAGTGGAAAGGTCTTTGAAAGGTCACTGGTTAGTGAATAATGACACTACTTACAAGTGCACCAGTGAATAAAATACATGTGAGACACCAGTAAGTGATGGACTAATTCAGGACTGTCCAATAGAAATACAACGCAAGCCACATACGGAATTTTAAATTTTCTAGTAGACACATTAAAAGCTACAAACAAACAGATGACATTAATTTTAAGAATAAAATATTTAATCCAACGTATGCAAAAGATTATTGCAACATGTAATCAATTTGAAAACTATTGATTATTGATTCAATCTCCTTATTCTTTATTAATCAGTTTAGATTTTTCTATTTCATTATAATTCAGTCTTGGTACATTATAGTTTCTAGGAATGTATCCATTTATTCTAGCTTATCTAATTTGTGAAACATAATTGTTGATATTACTTTCATATGATCCTTTGTATATCTGCAGTATCAATTGTAAGGTACATAGCAGATCTTAATAAAAGCCTGTATAGTGAGGTAATGAAGCAAATTCTGAATGACAATTTTGCTATTCAAACAACTGTACACATAGCTCTTAAATGAATTGCTATTATAAAAACATACAGAACGTAACACCAGTAGTTGTTTGATTTTCATAAAAATACTTTCTCTGGCTGATATTTTCTCTCTTTTATTATAATTTTATTCATTTGAGTTCTCTCTTGTTTCTACTTGATTAGTCTAGGTAAAGGTTGTGCATTTTGCTTATCTTTTGCATAAAACCAACCCAATTTGGTTTATATTTTCTATTATTTTTCTATTCTATTATTTATTTCTGCTGCAGTCTTTAGTATGTCTTTCCTTCAGCTAATCAGGGGCTTGGTTTATTCTTTTTCTAGTTCTTGAAGGTGCAATATTAAGGTCTTTCTTTCTTTTTTATTTTTACTTATTTTAAATTCAGGGGAACATGTGCAGGTTTGTTATATAAACACTTGTCTAGGGTGTTTGTCATGCACAGATTCTTTTGTCACACGGGTGTTCGGCATTTGTAGCTATAAATTTCCCTCTCAGGTCTGCTATTGCTACATCCTACAAGGTTTTATGTGTTGTACTTTTTTAAAAAATATTTTTTGTTTTTCTTTTGATTTCTCCTTTAACACATAGGTTGTTCAAGACTGTACTATTTCCACATTTTGTGAATTTTCTAATTTTCTTTTATATTGATTTCTAATTTTATACCACTGTTGTTGGAAATAATACTTGATATGATTTCAAAGTTTTTTAATTTGTTGAAATGTATTTTGTAGCTTAATATGTGATTTATTATGTAGAATGTTCTGTGCATGCTTGAGAAGAAGGTATATTTTATTGTTGTCAAGGATAAAGTTTTGTATATGTTAGGTCCATTTGGTCTATAGCGTTGTCCAAATTCATGGTTTACCTTTTGGTGTTTTCACTCTTTATTATATATCTATTGTTGAGACAGGGTATTAACGCCCCTTACTACTATTGTTTTGCTGTTTATTTATCCTTCCAGTTCTGATAGTATTTCCTTTATATATTTAGGTGCTCTGATGTTCGGTGTATAACTATTTACAATTGTTATATTTGCTAGGCAAATTTACCACTCTTCATCATGTAAGGATCCTCTTTGTCTCTTGTTTCTATTTCTCACCTAAAGTGTATCTTATCTGATATAAATATAGGCATCTATGCTCTCTTTTTGTTACTATTTGCATGGAATATCTTTTTCCATTCTATAGTTTTAACCTGCATGTGTTCTTAAGTCTAAAAAAATCTCTTGCAGCAGCATATCAGTGGACCTTGCTTTTTAATCCATTCAAATACACTATGTCTTTTGATTGCATAATTTAATCCATTAACATTTAAAGTAAATACTGAGAGATAAGGACTATTGCCATTTTTAGAATTGTTTCCGGAATATTTTATACATTAATTGTTCCTTTATTCCTTTTACTATCTTTCTTTGTGATTTCATGATTCTTTTAAATTTTTATTTTATTTTTGGTGGTATGCTTTTACTCCTTTTTCTTAATCTTTTGTGTATCTACTACAGATATTTACTTGTGGTCACAACAAGGATTACATAATCATCTTACCATTTGAACATTCTATTTTAAGCTGGTAACAACTTAACTTTGATTGAATGCAAAACATTTATACTTTTACTTCCTCTCTCATATTTTATATTATTAATGTTGCAATTTACATCTTTTTATTATTTTGTTTTTCCATTAAAATTATTATAGTTATTCTTAATATGTATGTTTTAATTTTTATATAAGAAATGAAAGCAGCACTATCACTACAATATTACAGAATTTTGAATTTGACTATATGTTTACCTGTACAGTGAGTTTTATACCTTCATAGGATTTTATGTTGTTAATTAGAGTCATTTCACTTGATCTGAAGAACTCCCTTTGGCATTTCTCGTAAGACAGGCCTAGTGATAATGAACTCCCATCATCTTTTGAGTTTTTATATTTATTTCATTATTGAAGGACAGCTTAGCCAGATATAAGATTCTGGTTGCCAGTTTTTTCTTTCACTGCCTTAAATATATCATCCCACTCTCTCCTAGCCTCCAAGGTTTCTGTTGAGAAATACATTGGTAGTCTAATTGAAATACATTGATACTTTGGGCTGGGCTTGGTGGCTCCCGTCTGTAGTCCCAGCACTTTGGAGGCCGAGGTGGGTGGATCAGTAGGTGAGGAGTTGGAGACCAGCTTGGCCAACATGATGAAGTCCCGTCTCTACTAAAAATACAAAAAAAATTAGCCAGGCGTGGTGCTGGGCACCTGTAATCCCAGTTACTTTTGAGGCTGAGGCAGGAGAATCACTTGAACCCAGGAGGTAGAGGTTGCAGTGAGCCGAGATCATGCCACTGCACTGCAGCCCAGGTGACAGTGTGAGACTCTGTCTCAAAAAAATAAAAAATAATAAATACACTGGTACTCTGGTGGTCTTGTGCATATCTTTTCTTGATGCTTTCAATATTTTCTTTGTCCCTGACTTTGTTAATTTAATTATAGTATTTCTTGGTGTAGGCCTTTTCAGATTCAAGCTATGTTGGGACATTTTGTCCTCATAAATCTGCATATCCATTTTCCTCCTCAAATTTGAAACACTTTTAGACATTATTTCTTTAAACTATATTTTTGTGTCATTTTCTTTCTTCTCCTTTTGGGATTTCATATGCAGATATTGTTTCACTTGAGCATTTCCCATAAGTCCCAGACCTTTCCCCACTTTTTTAGTTCTTTTATTCTCTTCACTCTCTTGACAGATAATTTCAAATGACCTGTCTTCCAGGTTGCTGATTATTTCTTCTTGATAAAGTCTGAAACTGTCCTTTGGGTTTCTTAGTCCAGGCATTGTATTCTTATTCTCTAGGTTTCTGTTTGAGGTTTTTTTTATTATTTCTATTTCTTTGTTGAACTACTTATTTTGTAGATACATTACTTTCCTAATTTCATATAGTTATCTATTATGTTAGCTTGTAGTTCACTGAACTTCTTTAAAATAATTAGTCTGAATCATTTGTCAGTCAGTTTGTAGATTTCCATTTCTTCGAATTCCATTATTGGAGCTTCATTAGTTTACTTTGGTGGTGTCCTATTTCCCTGACTCTTTATTATCCTTGTATCTTTGTGTTGTTATCTGCACATTTGAGGAAATGGCCATTTCTTCCAGCCTTTACAGGTTTGCTTTGGCAGGGAAAGACTTTTGCCAGTTAGTCCAGCCTAAAGTTCTGGATAAGTTAGCTGGTAGTATCTGTAGGTAGGCAAAGATTGCTATCAGAGTCGCTAGTTGGGCATAGTCACTGTGCTATGAAATCAGGCGTAAAGTTTGAACTCTATAGTTGGGTGGTCTGCTAGCTGTGCTTCGGATTTAGGCTGTGCTCTGTGGTCAGCTGGGGTCACTACTGGGCTTCCAGTTTAGGAGGAGCTATAAGTTGTGCCCTGCAGTTGTAGGGGGCTATAGCCTGGGCTCCTGAATCAAGCAGAACAACAGGCTATTATCTGTATTTGAGTGGAATCACTGGCTGAGCTTTGTGACTGGGCTGTGCTCTGTAATTAGGCAGGGCCTTAATTTAGGCTCCACAGGGAGGAGACTGGGCTTTGCAGCAAGGCAGGGCTTTGCTCCATGGCCAGGAAGGTTGCTTACCAGGTGTATTAGTCCATTTTCATACTGCTATAAAGAACTGCCTGAGACTGTGTAATTTATAAAGGGAAGAGGTTTAATTGACTCACAGTTCACAGTTCAGCATGGCTAGGGAGTCCTCAGGAAACTTACAATCAAGGTAGAAGGTGAAGGGGAAGCAAGTCACCTTCTTCACAGGGCAGCAGGGAGGAGAAGTGGCAAGTGAAAAGGGAAGAGCCCTTTATAAAACCATTGGATCTTGTGAGAATTCATTCACTATCACGAGAACAGCATGGGAGAAACCAGCTCCATAATTCAATTACCTCCACCTGGTCTCTCCCTTGACATGTGGGGATTATGGTGATTACAATTCAAGATGAGATTTGGGTGGGTACACAGCCAAACCATATCACCAGGCTTTCTTATTAGGTGCATCTGCAGGCTATGCTCCTCGATTGAACAGGGCTTCTGACTTGGCTTCCTGCCAATCCAGAACCACACTCTGGGCTCTGAAAATGGGCAGAATTTCTCCTTGGGTTCTTTGGTCAGGCAGGACTACAGTCTATATTCTGCAGTTGTATAGGGTTGCTGAATGGGCTACCTGCTCAAGAAAAGCCAATAGCAATGCTACAAGGTTGGGTTGGACCATTGACTACGGACCCCAGCTGGGGAGTACTGAGCCACTGAATCAACTCTGAAGGTAGGCAGATGTAGTCAGAATGGTTGCATTCTGGCTACATCACACTGCCTGCAGGGATACAATGCCTCTGCCAAGATCCATGTGCTGACTGCTGTAAACCCACCCCCTTTCTTTGTTCCTATGTGACTGCAAGTATTCTAGTTCCCCCAGTGCTCTCTGTGAAGAAGGATAGAAGTGGCCCTTCCAGAAGGCACGTCAATATGCTTGGGAAGCTGTATATTGTTCTTGGGTTCTCCTTTCCCCACTGGACAAACTCTAGGCCTAAGGAAATCTCTCAGTGTGGGCTGTGCCAGCCTGGGGCAGGGAAAACACAGTGAAGGGGGAAGTATTCCTCTCACTTTTCTAATGTGGCTTTATGGGGCTTTTTGCAGTTTTAATGATGCCTCACTCTCAGATTCTGGGATTTTCACAGAGGCATTATTGTCAGTGACTAGTTTCTGGTTGGTATTTCTATGAGGAGAATTAGAGGTAGGACCTTCTATCCCACTATCTTGCTGATGTCACTCTCTAATGGTTACCTCCTAAAAAGTGGTTATGCTCATGAAGCATTTGATAAAATAATAATCCAAGGAGATTTTCTAGAATATGTTTATCATATACTTCTGTTTTTTAAAATTAGTCTATATGAGGCCTTAAATTACACCCAATTTTTAAATATGGGAAATTGAGAACAATTAGCATAGAAATATTGGCAAAAATATACCATGTGAGTGTAAAGTAAGACACAATGTGCTAACCAACTCTTGCTCACAGGCAAATGGAAGTAATTATAAGCCACTTAATCAAGACCTAAATCCAATTTTAAGCTGGGGAGAACAGAGACTCAGAACCAGGGATACAGCATGAAATATTATTACTAGAGTTGTCTTATGAGCAAGGATAATGCCTTAACTCTAATATTCATGAGTTTTAAAGGGCCATCTGGTGGGATTAATTAATCCAGAGCTTCCATCTGACAACAATTAAAAATCACAAGCTAAGGAGATAGAAGTTGAAATTCAACTATTATAAAGAGGAACAAAAGAAAGGGGAAAAATGGCAGTTAACTGGAGAGAAGATCAATTTTAAAAGTCTCATTCTTCCTGAAGAATTTAAAATTTCAGAGCTTGAGTAGGTTTTTTAACACAGAGACCAAAAGTTGGCTCCAAGCAATCAAGGACGGCAGGAACCAAAGTTGAAGATGGTTCTTTCTTTTTTCTTTCTTTCTTTCTTTCTTTTTCCTTTTTTCTTTCTTTCTTTCTTTCTTTCTTTCTTTCTTTCTTTCTTTCTTTCTTTCTTTCTTTCTTTCTTTCTTCTTTCTTTTCTTTCTTTTTCTTTTCTCTTTCTTTCTTTCTTTTTCTTTTCTTTTTGTCTTTCTTTCTTTCTTT
>NW_016813573.1:524843-583584 GCF_001698545.2 Rhinopithecus bieti | reverse complement strand
TATGGAATATAATATATATATTATATTATAAATGGAATATTTAGTTTAGTTTAATATTCCACTGCATATTATTGCTTGTAATCCTCTTCTGTTACTCTCAAACCTACCTTTAGGAAAAGTTCGTTAAAAAAATCTTTGTATCAGTAAAACTTTGTGAGAATAAAAGAATCTGAAGAACATTCTGACTGATTTGAAGAAACACGTGAAACAATTAGCATCTTAAGGGGCAGAAGTAATAACAGGTAGGAAGCAAGTCAGACTAGACTGACCCAGTAGAGATGACACCCTAGGAAACACTAAAATATTAGATGAGACTTTCTACAGCATGAGGCTGGGAGATACAAGGCAACATCTTAGAACACTAAAGCAAAGAGCAACCTCAGAAGGCTGAAGGATACAGAGATATTTGAGCTACACAAGAAAAGGTGCTGCCACCCTAAGGTAATTCTCTAAGTGTTGGAAATGAATTTTTGAAAGATAGGATCAATATTACTTAGTTCTGGACAATAGCCCAGTTAATGAGGGGGCTGATGCTGTTTCTGATGGTGCCTCATTTGCCAGTCTGCAGAACTGAGATTATGAGCCTTTATGGCAAACCTCACCATCTCAAACATTTAAATTTTTCCAGTCATAAATTCATAGTATTCTAAGAATGTTTCACAATGTATCATTTCAAAAATAGATGCAAAAGTGATAACATAGATGTAAATTTGTATCACTTCTTTTGTCAGAAAAAAATGAATTCTTAAAAATACTATCTATGAATATTTCTGAGTAATGCTCATGGAATCACTGAGGTAAATGAATTTTGGTTTAGAAACCAAAACTCTTCTGTAATATGCTTTTCAAAATCTGTGACTGTTAACTACATAAGAGAAATTATATTAAAATGAAAAGGTTATTTAACAAGCTAGCGAGTGACTTTTTTTTTTTTTTAACTGATGAAGTCTGTCTTTTGGGAACACTGCAGGGCAAACAAACTTCTGATTGATTAATGACTGATGCAATAAAATTAATACACTCCTGTAAGTTACATGAAGCACAGGTCCAAGGAACAGATGGTTGAATATATCTGTGGAGCCATACTGACAAACTGCAGATAATGAATGAAACTATTAAAATAAATTTATATACGTCAAACATCTGCTCTTTTATAGCTAGTACAATAAGTAACAGAACAGCAATGGAATCAATTTTGTCCCCAAAATAATTGTTACAATGTTTAAATTTTGACATTGGACAGATGTTTAAAGGTGGTCTCTTGATTAACATATATAAATATATAGGATTATTCCTTTTGCAAAACTTAAATAAATTAAAAGAATCAGAACAAAAGGTGGTAGCTAATTTTCTCATCTGTATTTCTCAGATACTCAGTGCTATATTTTATACATATTACTCACAAAGCAGTAACAGTTTTGTCTTCTTACCACATTAAAAACATTTCATCTTTTGCAGAACTGACTTTACCACTCTTTATGCTGTTGACTTGCAGGCATCAGTGTCTATTGGTGGATATCAAGTTCAGTCCATATGGTCAAAGATAGGTGATAGATTGTTTTAAAATTCTAAATGAATTCAAGAGAGATTTGTTGTCAAAGGGAAGATAAAAATTTACTGTAATTGTATGTGTCCACGGTGCTGTTACTTTTCACAATCTCTTTAAAACTCCTATTAATTTATGTGAATTTTAAAGTATACTAAAAGAATATCTCACTGAATATATTGATGAGTACAATTGAAATACATTATGCAATTTTATCTAAATGTATTACCATTTTCTATAATAATGTGAATTTGGTTAGGAAGAAGCAATTAGAGTATATTCAGAATATTTACAACATAGTTCATTATTTGTTTTTTTACATTAGGTGATTAGTTATGCCTCATGACACCTATTATATCTATTTTATCAAATTTGAGGGGCAGATATTAAGTTGCCTAGCTACGGCCTTCAATTAATATATTTTCTAGGCTAGTTCAACCTAATTAGCATGATGCTAAGAGATTATCAAAAGCTTTTCTATTTTGCTAATGACGAAAATTTATCTAACTCTTTTCCACAGGGCTAGTAAATTGAAAATGGCAAAATAATCTATACATTGTCCTATTAATGAGATACAATCACAAGCAACTGATTTCCAAAAGTGTTCAATTCTTTTTAATATTATTCCAACATATCTACAATTTACTAGAGTTAATTTTATAATATAATATTTTGGAATACAATTTTGATAGAATTCTAATTTAATAATTAAAAAATTTTAGAATGTATAGGCAATTTTTTAAAAAGTTGTGTTTCTACTTTTCGTACTGTTCTACAGAAAGAAATGATAACTTTCTAAAACAGCCTAAGAGTATAGGCAACAATATTCAGTGTGAAAAATATGGAAGATATATTTTGATGACAAATCAACATCTCTCATTGTATTTGTGAGCCATGTTTCAATACTACAAATGTCATACAAATACCATGAGACCACACTATATAACACATACATCAATAAATAAAGGAAATGTGGAGATTGATTTGATTTTTATTTTTAGTTTAATCTCCTCAAAAATATTTTCCTCTGAAATATGAGATAAAAATAAATAAATCCAAAACTTTATCTTTTAACTGTTACTATNTATTCTGTTATTTTTCAAGATACCATTTTTTTCTGGATTTTTAAAGAAAGAATAAATTGTGAATTACTGTAGAGTTATATCATATTATTGTACACCTTTTTAATGCAAATGAAGTATCTTTGTATAGTGTAACTAATATTAAAAGGTAATCATTTTAATTAAATTATATATTCCTTTAAATTTCTAAATAAATACGGATTTTCTATATAATGAGAAACAAAATTTCAAAATATAGTTTCTCAGATTTTCAATCTTATTAAAATACTTACTGTTACAAATTCACAAATAATACCTTAAAATAGCTTGCAATTTTAAAATACTCATTCATTACCCTGTTAATGATCTGGAGCACATTGACTAGATTTAAAGATTATACATTGAAATAATGCTATTCTTCAATAGGGTAAAGGCACATTTTTGATGACTTAACCACATAAAAAAAGGAAACCAAGTAATTCAGAATTGTAAATACCATTTTAGTGCTCTTTGCTCTGTATCTATCTGTTTGTCTGATTAAGCCTTTGTATAGCTAACCAACCATCTGAATAAACAAAATATGTATGACTAATGTCAATATGACAGTCATGAATAAAACAAAGCACCAGTAAATATATTCACTGAGCTATTATGAAGCTCATATAAGATAATGTACATGAAAGCACTTAGGAAACTGTGAAGCAGTACATAAACGTAAGGTGTTATTATCATTATTATGTGCTTCTGACTGTACATGAGAAGAATAGCAGTCAAATCTATTGTAAAATTGCATTCTTAGAAGACAATGAACTTAATATTCTAAAGCTGATTCATAGGTGTACTTTTGTATTTGAAACACTAGACAGAATAAGCAATCTGAAAAAAAAAATTCTGATAAAACTCACAGACATCCTAGAAACTCTCTCTTATTGAAAAGAACATGTGTCTTTATTTTGTTACACTATAATGGGAGTTTTACATGTCTTTTTCAATGCTTTTATAAAGTTAAAAAAGAGTCTAAGGGAACCAGAAATCTGAAATCTGGCCCCAATTTTACTCTAGTTTACTACATGATTACAAGGAGACTTAATCTCTCAGACTTCAGTTTTTACATTATAAATGTGTCTAAAATGGCTCTCTTAGAAGCCTTGATAAAATAAAACACTTGAACACCATCCACTGATCTGGTGTGTAATATGTTTTAAGTGTAAATATTTAAAATAATCTTTAAAAATTTCCCCCTCCTTACCAGCCTGTTATGAACCATATTACCCACATATTAGCATGTATTCACCAAATATTTTGGGCACATTGTCTCCCACTTGCTCACACATGGCATCCCACCCTACAACATTTCTCCAAACTATTTCTGGAAATCTTTCCAGGCATCTTGTTTGGCAGCAATGGAAATGCATAGATCTGACCACTCATGAGTTTTCAATAACCAGACATTTTTCTGTGTTCCTCTGGTCAGGACACTCTCCTGTACCTCACAGCATATTTTTCTGTGCTCCATTTTCTTAAGCAATTGAATCAACCACTTCCCATCTAACTTTTAGTAGATGACATTTTGTCTGACTTTGCAAAGAAAGTAGAGACAGAAGAAGGGTGAGTAAAGTTAACAATATTGCATACTGCACTTTAAAATAGTTACAAGAGAGGATTTTGTTCTTACCACAAAGAAATGAGTGTTTGCAATTTTAAAAATGTTTAATACCTGGATTTGATCATTACACAATATATGTATGTATCAAAACATCTCACTTTGCTCCAAAATATTTACAATTATTATGTCTTTATTTAAAAAAAAAAAAAAGGAAATTAATACTACTTTCTTTTCTTGTACTGTCCTTTTCTCCTTCTCCTGGCTTAGAATGAAGTATTTGTCACTGTTATGTGAGTGCAATCTTTCTACCTGTGCTTTAGAACTGTGCTCTTCAAATTATCTTTAAAGAACCAAAATTTTAAAATTCTCAATCAATACAAGCTGACATTTTTATTAGATTCAACTAATACAAAATGACTGTGAAAATTAGTATAAACGTTTCTGAATGCTTATTTTCAATTTCTGTACCTCACCTCACAAATCAGTAACAAACAGTTGATGAACCAAGACCAGTTCTTGAACCTGACTTGAGTAGCATTTATTAGTGTGCAGCACCTCCCATCTTTTTAGGGACATTGAAGTATGAATTATCCCGTCTCCTGCATCCTTCTCCTCCTCTGTTGGCTTCCTTATTCACATTTAAGCATGCTCTTGTTTCTTCTCCCTTCAAGCTACCATTCTATAGCTCAGCTGTACTTTTCATCTAACAGTTTTTAAGAGTGATCTGCAGTAACCATAGGGCTGCCCTCTTCTCTACCTCACTCCTAAGCTTACTGCTCTGTGGCTTCCATCTCAGTTGTGCCACTGGAACTACTCTTGCCAAACAAATAATCAGGAATTTTTTTTCCCCCTGAGACATCTGGCAATGGCTGAAGCCATTTTGTCACAACCGAGGGATACTACTGGCATCTAGTGGGTAGAGGCCAAAGAAGCTGCTAAACATCCCACAATGGACAGAACAGTTCCTCAAAATCAAGAATTACTGAGTCCAAAATGTGCTGAGGTTGAGAAACTGATTTAAAAGCAAGTGCCACATTTCAATCCTAATATATCTTGACATCTTCCAGGATTTGACACTGTCAAATACCTCTAATTCCAGATTCAGAAGCAGCATCCAACTGGCTGAGTTCAAGTCATTCACCTGGGCTCTAGCTGATGAGCAACTAAGAGAAAGAATATCTGCTCCCCTTTGCTCCTGTGTTTTCTTTCCATCTAGAGATTCCCCTCTAATTTGTATTCAGATGACAGATAAATGAAATGATGAAGGTTGACTATAGTGTCCCAAACCAAATATGCATTTCCTCAAACCGTCCATGCTTAACTCACTGAAATGGCCCAAAATCAGAGTTGCCGTACCAAACCTGACTCTTTTATTTTTTTTCTCTTCTTCCTCCCTACCATCTAATTACCAAGTCATGCTCACTCCACTTGCTATTATCTCAAATCTACTCATTCCTCTTCATCTCAAGCTCCAATTTCATTGTCAGCAGGCAGGCTGAAGAAACAAACTTCAAAAATGGGCAGAAACCAAGGGTCTCTGAATATGGAATGAGTGACCCAAAAAAGCAGAAGATGAGTTAGAAGTCATTCCATCACTGACAGTGGCAGCAGTGACTCCCAGCATCTTGTGGCTGTGATGCTGGGTTATCCAGTCTCAGTGAGACTCTTTGTGTTACATGAGTATTTATAGAACATCATTTTGCTCCTATACTCTTATTAAAGCAACCTGTATCCCGATTTCTTGCTCCTAACCTCCTCCCAAAACATTGTCAAAACTGCATTTGGAGTTGTCTGTCTAAAATACAAATCTAACCAATTCATCCCTCTGCATTAAAACAATTCAATGCCTTCTAATTCCCCTATGGATAAAGACAACCTCCTTATTAAGGTTTGTCGAGCTTTGTGATCCAGCACCTGACGACTTCTCTGTTCTCATCTTTGATTCTTTAGATTCCACATATGTGTGAGATCATACAGTATTTATCTTTCTGTGCCTGCTTATTTCACATAGCATAACACCTTCCAGGTTCATCCACGTTAATGCAAATGATAGGAATTCCTTCTTTTCAAAGGTTTAATAGTATTTCATTTTTATTCATTCATCTGTTGACAGACACTTAGATGGGTTCCATATCTTGGCTACTGTGAATAATGCTGCAGTGAATGTGGAATTGCACATATCTTGAGATAGTGATGTCATTTGCTTTGGATATGTACGCAGGAGTGGGATTGCTGGATCATATAGTGGTTCTTTTTTTAAATTTTTGAAGAATCTTAATACTGCTTTCCATAATGGCTATATCAATTAACAGTCTCACAAACAGTGCATAAGGGTTCCCTTTTCTCCACATCCTTGCCAACACTACTTGCCCCTTTTATGTTATCAAAGAATACACAGTCCTTCTCTCTTTATACTATTATGTTATATTGTATGTACACATTTTATTTATCTGTATTTTCTCCCTTTATGGAGAGATAAACCCTTTGAGAGCTCACATTTAATCTGTTATATTCATTGCTTTATCTAGTGTGCCTAGTTTATCACTGGGCACATGGAAGGTGCTGAATAACTAGTTTTTGTGACAATAATGCCTGGATTCTGTTCCCTCCCAGTGCTGCTCCTTCTTTCCTGCCAAGGTCTATGTTTCCTTGTGCCTTGTCATGGTCTCCTTGCTTACCATGGATTTCTCAAGAATAACACTACCTTTCCCAGGGCATGCTTTGCCCATTTTTACCCAGTGCAAAGCATGACGGTTAGGAGTCAAAAGACTTTGCTACATTCCCTCAATTCTTCACTGAACCTGAGTCACACTGGCTCTTATGGAAATGGCGAAAATGCCTCTCTTCCTAGTATAATCAAACAAGTCCCTGAATCCAGGCTTGGACTACATGCTCTTCCTTCTATTTCTGTCTGTCTTCCACTCCCATCTTTTATTTTGCCTCAAACAGTATCTTCAGAAAACATTCTTCTCACATGTCTATCCGATGCCCTCCATATAAATTATCTATACAAATGAACACCAGTTTACAGCTTACACCAAACCAGACTATCTCTAAGAAAGAATATACAAAATTATATTCTTGCTCATATTCCTTGATTGTTATAAAATGTCCTCAACGGGAAGAATCAGAAATACACCCTCAGTTGAGTAAAAGTTAAAATGTAGGTATAGCAGATACAAGAAATAATATTTTTCACATGTTTTGCACACACTAAACTTCCATTTCCATTTATACAAATCACTTAAATTGGAAGAATGGACCATCAGTTGACTATAGGGGTCAAATGTAAAAATGTAATAGATGTATTGGCTCTTGGAAATAATCAATGAAAGAATTTTTTGATAAAAATAAATAGCAAAGTTTCTAATAGTGTATACAATAAATAAATCATTTTTATGATACTCTAAAGTATCCCTTCCATGTCATTCACTCCAGAATGTTCACTAATTCTGTATTCTTGAAGCAGAAGTAAAAAGCCGAGATGGGAGCCAGAATTTGTGATTGTTATCTACCATGTAACTTCAATATTTAATTTATAATATGAAGAACTCTAATTTTCTATTATAAAAGACATTTATAGAATTTCAGTCCTAAGTTTTCAGGAAAAAGAAATGATAGCTTTCAATATTTAATTGTTGCTATTTACAAATATCGCTCCCACTCATGAGCACTAGGAGGGAAAGTATTTCCATAAGAGATGTAAATTATCTGTAAATATCTTTATCCATAATGGCATAGCAGATCATGAGAGACTAGTAAATCATTTGTCAAGGCGCAAACAATGGTCATATTGAGGAAAAACTCTTCGATGTTCATACTTCATGCACATTTATTCCCACACTCTAGTGAGATCTTTTATTTGTTCTTCTGCTTGCATGTGTTGCAGGACTGCTGTTCACCATCTACTTCCTTGTCTGTGTATAATTTTGACATTGTTCTAATTGTACTGGAATTTACTGAACTATTAAATTTATGGTTTTGACTCATCTGTACAACTTGGGAAATTTTTTGAGGCAGAAGCCAATTCTCTGTGGATATGTTCCTTCTTCATTTTGTGTACTATTCTTAGTTTCTCTTAATCTTTTTCCTGCTGAACTATATCTTCCCTGACTATTATACTATCTCAAAAGCAGAGGAGTATGTTTCAGATGTTTTTATGTAAGTAGAGAGACTAGCATTCTTATCCATTAAAATTATTTTTGTTTATAAACCAAAATTGTGTTTTCCTCCCTCTTTCCCTTTCTCCCTTCCTTCCTTTCTCCCTCTCACTCTCCCTTCTCCCCTTTTTTCTTATGTGTGTGTGTGTGTATGTGTGTCTTTCTTGTCTCTCTCTGTTTCTTTATTTTCAGTGTGGGAATTTGTTTTCTGATTGCATTGCAAATATGCACTTGCTCACTACATTGATTCTTTTGTATGCCTGTGATTAAATCCAACTCTACTGTTTATTTGTGATTTGCTGGCCTTTTCATTCATATATACACACACACACTCTCTCAATATGTTTTATATATATATATATATATATATACACACACACACACACACATATATATATATATATATATATATACACACATACACACACACTCATTCATTCATATATATATATATAAAATCATGTATGGTCCTTTGAACTAGGTCTCAAAAACTACAGAAACATGATTATATGCATATATATAATATGTATTTTATATATTCATGACATATGCTGTCCTTTTCATTCATATATATTATATATACATATTCATATATACACATTCATATACATGAATGTATATATGTACATATATAAAATCATGTATGGTCTTTTGGACTAGACTTTAAAAACTACAGATATCTGATTGCAGTCTCCCACTTAGCAGATGTTGATATGACATCTACAGCTATAGAATAAATGATATTTCATAAACCAGGTTATTAGTTGAGAGTTGGAACTTTCTTTCTTTGTTTTTCAGTTTTCTCCCTATCTAATCTTTACAAATATGTTCTTTTATTTGTTTTGAAGTCTCAACTTCAATTTACCAATTCAGGGTACAAACTATAAGAAAGTTTTATATAGCTGAAGTGTTTTTCATGTTACATAATTAGCATCTCCATCCCTTAATTTATTCTTAGAAATGATTGCTATGGTGTACCTATGTGTTTGGAAGAATTCAAGTTGCTTTGTATTATCCACCAAGCACTCCAGTACTTGCATTTTTACCAGCATGAGTCTTCTTTTGTCATGCTTGCCTTATATTGAGAATTTGGCATGGCTTCTTACTTGTTTTGACATTGGCAAACTTTTACATGTATTTATTTTAAGCTATAGTTTCCTCGTAGGCTTGAGACAAAAACCCTAAGCACCATATTTGATTTCTCTGTTTCTTTCATTCCACTCTTTATAATCCCTCAGAACTGTCTACTCAACCTTCAAAATACACTCCATGTCTGAAACTTACCTTTTACCTCCTCTAACTGCTCCCCAGTCCAATTCACTATCATATCACATTTGAATCACTACAGCAATTCAGTACAGGTCTCTCTGTTTTCATTCTTGTTCTCCTGTGCCTATTCTCAACCCAGCAACCAGACAGATCTTGATAAACCTTCATTCCTGTGCTACAACCTACAAAGGGCTTCTAACAACACCTGTAATAAAACAGGAAGTCTTTATGAGGAGCGGAAGGCCCTATGCAATAGGGCTTTTAGCTACCACTATATCTTCAGCTTCCAGAATTTCCCTCTCACATGCTGCTCTGACTACACTAGCCATTTTGCTTATCCACAAACATGCCAAGTTCCTGCGTGCCTCAGAGCCTTTCCCGTAATGTCTCCTTGGTCTGAAATGCTCTGTCACCAGGTCCTCATATGGCTCCTCTTTGTATCATTCAGGCCACTATGATCATACGTAAGTTCTATGTCTTACCCCACATCATTCTTCCATCCCTTTATCTTGCCTTATTTCTCTTGTAGTTTTTATCATTTCCTGAAAATATATTGTTTGCTTATTTCTGCATTATGTATTGTCTGTTTTCTTCTTTAGAATGTAAGTTTCATTGGGAAAAAGACTTTTTCTGTCCCTCTCTGTGTCTCAAGCACCCAACAGTAACTGATACATGGTATACAATGAACGGATATGAAATAAGTATCATGTGAAATAGGTGTTCTTATTATTCTTATTTTACAGCTATAGAATCCAAGGCTCAGAAAGGTAAAGCAACTTGTCTGATGTTAGTTTGCTACTAAGTGACACAGGCCAGGTTACAATCTGAGCACTCTGCAGTGTGGTTTGTTACTCAGAATGATAAATATATCCCCTTCCAGCCACTTAACCATTCTGCAGGCTCTGGTCATTATGTGCAGTTTATTCCCATCTGTAATATTAAAAAATAAAGAACTTAATCCTAACTCCTATGGTAGCCCATTCACTGGACACTGTGCATGATAAACAGCCTTCTTTCTTGGTCTCAATATTGTACTGAACATTTTTCATATCCTTGTCATCAAAGAATTACAGACTGTGTTCTAGATGTGATTAACTCATTAATCTTCACAAAACCTACTAAGCAAGGTTAGTAAAATTAATTATTCTTATTTTATACCCAAAGAATGGTGACCCACAAAAATTATTAGGTGTGTTCAAGGTTATATGGTAAGTTTAGGCCAAGAACTCACAGAGTTATTTCCACATGTTTATTAGAGAAGCTTTTAGTCTATGAGATGGCATAACATTTAAACTAATAGCAGCAATTTTATTTACAAAAACACACTATGAGTTGTTATTAACAATCAAACATAAGATTAAGTCATACCCTCCCTTTGATTAATCCCATGAAAGAGATGTGGAGTGGGAGCTGATATTTTCTATAGCCTCTTCTAAATCTATGTTTCCCAGATTTACTCTGAGTATTTGAAACATGGGGCTAGTTGAATGGTGTTTTCATTTTTATTCCTGAATGTAATTTCAGTAAAATCCCAAAAGGATATTGATGTGAATTGCTATTAAAGTACAATGATATTGGTGAGGCAATTCAGTGCAGGATTTGCAATTACCCAGTCCCGGGTTGATATCCTAGCTCTATTATGCCTTACCTTTGTCCCTAGGTTAGTATTTAAATCTCTTAATCTGTTTCTTCATCTGGTAAGAGTGAATAGTAGTAATACTGATCAGAGAATACTTTGGAGTGTTCATGACATAGTACACTTTCAGGATCTGGCACTCAGCTTCCAGTAATAAATGGCACTTACTATTATATTTATATTATATTTTATTTATGTTATTATTAGAAGAAAGGAGCTGTGATTATTTCATATAAACAGAACAAAAATTAACATTTTACTATGTGTCAATAATGTTTTGAAAAGCAACCACAGTGGGAAAATGTGTGCAGAAGTGTTCAGCTTCCTCATGAGCAAGCCTCTTTTAATCACTTTATAAATAAGCATCTATTTGCTTCCACTTGTATGTTTTGTATAGGACATGTATCTTTTAACGCAGCCGGCAGGACTTACTACTGGTAACAATATTCACCATTAACTTCAGGTAACCATGGTAATGTCAAGGTATTAAACCCATTTTTATTGATATTATTAAAAAAATTTAAGTGATTATTTTCATCTATTTGGAACGTCTGAGAATTTGCACTTTGGGTATCAGAGTTGGTCTTGAGAATAGTTTGGTTGCTGAACAGAAACTAGCTTAAAGCAGATTTAGGATAAGGATCTAAGAACATATAAAAAGTCTCAATTGCCGTAGGTCATGTGAGATCTCCCTGGAACTGATGCATTATTAGGCAGCTATTCTCTCTCACATCTCATGGAATCTCATGCCTGCTCATGTGTTCATGACTATGCATATGTTTGTGTTTGTGGATTCCATTTGCCTCTGTGAACCCCGCTTCCTCAGAAAAAGATTCATTTTTTTTTCAACTTTTATTTTAGGTTCAGTGGGTACATGTGCATGTTTGCTACCTGAGCATATTGCATAATGCTGAAGTTGCGTGATCCCACAACCCAGATACCGAGCATAGTACCCAATAGTTAGTTTACCAACCCTTGCTTCCCTCTCTCCCTCTCCCTTTTATTGGTCCTCCATTTCTATTTTTACCATCTTTATGTACATGAGTATCCAATGTTAAGCTCCCAGTTATAAGTGAGAACAAGTGGTATTTGATATTGGTATTGTTCTTGTGTTAACTTGCTAGAATAAGGGCCTCCAGCTGCATCCATGTTGCCGCAAAGGACACGATTTTGTTCTTTTTTATGGCTGCATAATATTCTATGATGTTTATTCCAATAGAAAAGATATAGAATCAATCTACGTGCCCATCAACAGTGGATTGAATAAAGCACTTATTTTTTGCTTCCCCATTACTTTTCAAGTGACTCTGTGTTGCCAGGTCATCTAATCTGGCCTGACCTCACTATGATCTCTCAGTCTCAGTACCTAACCCCATTGAACTGATTCAGTACCTAGAGGTTACTTTCAAATTTCTTGGAGACTGCCATGGACTTCTGTGTCCCCCCAGAAATCCATATACTGAAGTCCTAATGCCCAATGTGATGGTATTAGGAGGTGGGGACTTTGGGAGTTAGACTTAGATGACATCAAGAGGGTGGCACCCCATACTGAGATAGTGCCCTTATAAGGAGATTGAGGGACTAGAGCTATTTCTCTCCATGTGAGGATACAGCAAGAACCAGAAGGAAGGCTTTCACCAAGGAACCAACTATACTGGCAACCTTATCTTGGGCTTTTAGCCTCCAAAACCATGAGAAATGACAGTTTGCTGTTTAAGCCACTCAGTCTATGCTATTCCATTATAGCAGCTCAAACTGAGGCAGATATATAATCTGATTGACCCAGAAATGCTCAGCTTCTGTCTGCTAGTGTAATTATCCACATCAGTAATGAGGTATCATCTCTAAAATGGTGTAGCACTGAGGAAATGATGAGCATCTCTACTAATGATATGTAAGATAACTTCATAAATGAAATTGACTTGATGGTTTGGCTATTTTCACCTATATTTTACAGGACCATTGTTTACTTCTTTCATAAATATCTGGTTTCTCCAGTATCTGCAATTTGAAAAAAGATCATCTGATGAATTGATGTCAATCCTGCAACTATACACTGGCAAATTTTATGTGTCACATTCTGCACAGTCCTATGCAGAAACAAGGATTTTAAAAATACTGCTAGCTATCTAGGTTATGCAGTAGAAACTGGATGAAATGTAAATAAGTGATTTATAAGTCAGATATTTTTATGCAAATGGATCATTGATTTTGCTTAATCATTGAAAAAGCCTTGGATTGCTCAAATGACTGATGAAAAATAAAGTATCCCAAGATAAAATTATTTTGAATTGAGGATAGGCCCTGAGTCCAATGACTGGTGTCTTCATAACAGAAAGGAATAGGAAGTTTGCAACACTGAGTCACACAGGGGGAAATACCATATAAAGACCGAGGCAGAAATTGGAGTTCTATAGCCACAAACCAAGGAACACCATCAGATGCAAAGAAAGATTCCCTTTTAGAGTATTTGAAGCAAGTGTGGCCCTGACGACACCTTGAATTTGGACTTCAAGCCTCCAAAACATTTATTCATGTATCACCCAAGACACCTCTCTCACAGAACTGTGAGAGAATAAATTTCTTGTTAAGTCACCAATTTTGTGATAATTCGTTGTGGCCATTAGAATTATCCCACATTGTGGTCAGAAAACAATCAGCAAGATAAATACACCTAAAGTTATATAAAGTAATGTGTAATTTTAATTACACATACATGTATATGTGTAAAAAGTTATATAAAGCTATGCACATGCAATACGTGATGATTGATTTAATAAATAAAAGTAACAACAAAATGATCCCCCAATATTTGGGCTATTGGCATTATGTATATCAGTATTTCATAAACCCAACTGTGCAGTTACTTGTGGAGCTTTTTAACAATACTAGTTCTTTGGGCTCCAGCCCAGAGCTATTAAATAAGATTTTCTAAGGATTGAGTTTAGACATATATATTTTAAATCTCCACAAGTAAGAAATAAAAAACCATGCCAAACCTACTATGACAATGTTCTGAAAATGCTGAGCAGCATTTATACATATCTTATAAAATGCATATTATTTTCCAGAAATAAAAGATTAATGAAAGCAGCTCATAACATTAAGTTTTCAAAGAAAACATTCAGAGAATGGGCGGTCTTTTAAAGACTTGGTTTATATTTTAAAAAATGCTTTCACTGGTACGTTTCTGAAGCAAGTTTATCAAAAACTTCTAACTATTAGTTGTTAAATAACTGACTTGCAATTACAAATTACAGGTCAGGCTGTACTCTCCAAAAAAAAAAGTCATATTTTGTTTAACACTTGCTAGATTCAAAATCATCCAGATTGCCTACTTCTATTTCTGTCTCAATTAGAAGTGTCATCCCCCAAGTAAAATTTCTTATCTTTTCAAATATCCATAGCCAAGTAGAAGGCAGACAAGCAAAAAGAAAAACAAAACAAAACAAAACAAAAAAAACCTCAATTTTAAAGATGGAAGAGAGATATGTAAAATTCTAACCCCTGTATGGTTAAAAGTAACTTTTCCAGATCATTTTAAAAGTCCCCGAAAGACAGGAGAATTGCTTGAGCCCAGGAAGAGGCAGTTTCAGTGAGTCAAGATCGTACCATTGCACTCCAGCCTGGGCAACAAATGCGAGACTCTGTCTCAAAAAAAAGAATAAAAGAAAAAAAAATCATTTATTTTGTTGAATAGGACCACTAATTGTAAGAATACATAAAAAAAAAAATAAAAAAAAAGAATAAAGCAAAGAATAATCGTGGACAGACAACTGAAGTCTGTTAACCTGGAGCACATAGCCAAATAGTTGTATACTAGATAGGGAGGATTTGGATATGAATTCTAAGATAATTCTACCAAAATTTATGATGTTTTCAAATTTTAATTAAGGAAATGAAATTTCAGCTCAAATATGTGGACATTGGAGTAGAATTACTAACATTCTTCAGGAATTTAATATGACTCGACTTATTTTTTGCTCTGATATATCCATATTTGCTCATGTAACACCTAAGACAATATGGACGAAAATGAAGAGTAACCTAAATTCTCAGTCTGTGAAGTATACTAGACTGATAATCAGCAAGATTAAATTGAGTGTTCTGAGCTGGATACTACTTAACTATACCCAAGTAATCTTTGCATCATGACTACTATATATAAAATAACAGAAAAACTATTATCAAACATTTTTATTTGCTAATAATTGCCATCAATTTATGTTAACTTTTATTTTCCTTTTGGTTTTCTATATCTTCTACAGCTTTCCATTTTACCAGGCTCACCCTAACTTGTTTTATGTTTAAGATCAGATAACGTTTTTCTTAAAACTCTAAGTATATGTTTCAAATTGAATGAAAATTCGTCAGAGAGCTAAATAAAATTAAACAATAGGACAAAATCAAATGCACTTTCCCCACCTCTCCTTCATCTTAAAGATACGTTTGTAAGGGCACTCTGATGCAATCAATTTCTCATTGAATCCAGTGATCTCTGGAACCATTAAAAGATAGTTAGATAAAAAATATCTAAGAGATAAACAAAAATAAATTAATAAATTACATAAAATAAAAAATTTAGATACTAGTAGATATCTAAAAGGCAGAAAACTAGAGAGGAAAGATGATGGCACTGATAAACGAAGGTGAAGTTAGTTAACATTTGCTGAAGTCACGGACAATTTTGGGGAAGGTAATAATTTTAAAGTATATTACCAAGGCTCCATTTGGACCTAGCATCTATTCTGTCTGTTAATATCACTGACACCATCACTATCACCCTTTTGTTGATAGTATAAAGATCTTCCGTTTTATGTTTAAGTAATGTTAATTCCATACCTGGATAATTGTAAGCACTATTTAATTCAATTGTATTTCAGTAGAAAAAAAATTGATTTTTAAAAAAATGCCTCCAGCTCACTGCCCTTAACTAATCAGAAAGGTTAGATTAACTAGTTACCAATAATTGAAGTACAAAATACACAGCTTTACAATTTGTGTAAGAGATATTGATGAGATGTTTTAAATTAATTTTCCTTTTCACCTCTGGAGCACCTATCATCCATCTCCTCCATCACATGACAACCTTAAACAACAAAAATATGACCCAAGGAAGAATAGGATGTGAAAACGCCAGACCGTGCCTCCTCCATAAATTCAGTAGAGAAAATAAATCTTGGAAAATACACTTGCGGGTAAATGTTAGATGTCATCAATACTAAATAATAGAATAAATATTTACTTATCTAATGAAAAAGTGTGAGTTTCATGGTTGAAATATTTTATTTTATTTTATTTTTTGAGACGGAGTCTCGCTCTGTCGCCCAGGCTGGAGTGCAGTGACTCGATCTCGGCTCACTGCAAGCTCCGCCTCCCGGGTTCACACCATTCTCCTGCCACAGTCTCCTGAGTAGCTGGGACTACGGGCACCCTCCACCATGCCTGGCTAATTTTTTGGATTTTTAGTAGAGAAGGGGTTTCATCGTGTTAGCAGGATGGTCTCGATCTCCTGACCTCATGATCCACCCGCCTCAGCCTCCCAAAGTGATGGGATTACAGGCGTGAGCCACCGCGCTGGCCCCAAAAGATTTAATTTTATATATAATTTTACTTCAGGGTTTTTCAGAGGAATGCACCATATAGCAATGTCAACTTTGGGCAATTTATGCATAGAAAATAAATTTTCTGAGTGACCTTGGAAAATCTTTTACTTTTTTTAAAAGACATATCAGTCCAAAACAAAAACACGAAAATTCAAATATTACCATTTAAATAAATTACATATTTAATTATTTTATTTTATTTTATTTTTTGAGACGCAGTCTCACTCTGTCGCCCAGGGTGGAGTGCAGTGGTGCAATCTAGGATCACTGAAAGCTCCGCCTCCTGGGTTCATGCCATTCTCCTGCCTCAGCCTCCCGAGCAGCTGGGACTACAGGAGCCCGCCACTGTGCCCGGCTAATTTTGTTTTGTAATTTTGGTAGACACGGGGTTTCACCGTGTAAGCCAGGATGGTCTCGATCACCTGACCTCGTGATCCACCCACCTCGGCCTCCCAAAGTGCTGGGATTACAGGCGTGAGCCACCGCGTCCGATCCCACATACTTACTTTTTCTAATTTTTCTCCCAATCTGGTGCATTTGTATTCATTCTCATACATAGTTGTAACATCATTCTTTGAAGAATGTTTGTAATTGATTACGTAGTCTTTACAATTCAACTAAGTTGGCATAACATTATTTATTTATATTTATATTTGGGCATTTACTCTTACGACAACTTTTTGGACAAGGTTGGCCTTAGCAATAATTGCCTTGCCAATAATTTTATATTCCAGGGAGAAACAATTGTAAGTTTAATGTATTCCTGTGAAAATAATAAAATCATGATTAGTAGAGAACAATGCATTGACATAATGGGATTCCTGAGCATATCTAACTATGGACACTGTTTTGTGCTATACTCTTTAAAAAGTTCTGAATTATCTTCTGTCTTAAATTACATATGTCTTGTTCTAACAGCAGAAATTGTCAACACTTAGCTAGATTTAAACAAGCACAATCTTTTATATAAACCAGACTGTATTTCAAACACTGAAAGGCATTTATGCCTAGAGAGTATTTGCAAAATCACATCAGGATTTAAGTCTTCAGTTACAATATTACAAAAGGTCATAGTATTGATCCTTTTATTTCATGAGGTTATTTTTCTCTGTCTGTATTTCTTTCATTCTTTCATTCAATCAGCATGTGCTGAGTTTCTAATGTGCATCAGGCACTGAGCTAAACCCACTGTGTGTGTGTGTGTATCACTCACTGTCCTCTGTTTCCTTCCTTCTATATAATGGTTTAAGTATGTGTGTTTCTGTTTCTCTGCTTCCAGCTTATCTCAGAATCTTCCATCCATTTTACACACTTTTCTATCCACCCATTTTCTATTTTCCTTCCTCCCTTTTTATTCATCTGACATTCTTTTTTATCTAGCCATTCCTTAATTCAAAGATGTGTTTGGTCTTTGTATTACTGAATAGTTTTGTAGTTTCCATTCTTAATTTTCAAGAATGATGTTGGATATTTCACCCAGTTCATTTTTTTAAGGTAAATTGAACATATACATTTATTTAATGCAATTAATCATATAATGGCAATCTAACTCATCATATATAAGATAGAATATATCTTAATAACACAGCTAAATACTTTACCTGAATTTTTAATTAACTTGGAATTAACATAAATCTTTAAGGGGGTTGGTGACATTTATAAACCAAAAGTCTGTACAATATTGCGACTACATACATTATACCATTTTATTTTTTTGTTTAAATAATCTATTTTAAAAGATAGGCTTTACCAAAATATGTGTATATTATTTTGTATTCAAATGACATTTCAATATTTCTAATTGAGATTGTAAAATTTCTTTAAAGCAGGCTATTTCCTATCCTGCTTAGCGCAGAGATATACCCGTCCTCTTTTTTCCACATATAACAACACTTAATATTAGAAAGAAAATAGATAGTAGCACAAAGTAAATGCTATAAACATAACTTGGGGAGCATAGAAGAGGTCTAGGTCTTCTCTAAAAAGAAGAGCATTTCACAGCTTAAAAGAAAGGAAGAGAGAAAAGCTGCAGATGATGGAAGCCAGAGGTTAGTAAGAAAAAAATAAATAAACAAGGTGCCGCCTCCAATCTGGTCCACTCTATCCACTGCCTTTGCCAGAGTCTCAGGATCTGAAACAGAATCCACAGCATCAGCTACCACTGTCCATGCATTGATAGAGGCAAAGAGCCATTTCAGACTTGATTCAGGTGTCCTATGGTAAGAACTTCTCACTTTGCCGACTCTCCCTCAGCAGTGTCTCCTATCTCTGCCCAAAGCTTATCTCAGACCCATCCAAATTATTATGGACTAATTTTCAATAGCCCAAGATACTCATAATCCTCTTGAATGGAGGGTGGGACCCTAGACACTGAGGAAGGTAGCAAGACTATGGAAGGGGAGCCTCCGTGTGCCTTAAGAGGACAGAACAAACTTAATTTCCCCAGAGCTAGGACAAAGATGAAGGAGAGGCACTCAGTATAGAGGTGTAAGTGGCATAAAAGACAGAAACAAGAAACCAGGTTCTCATTTCTACTTAAGGGACTTAAATCTAGTCCTCTGTATTTTTCCTTTCTCTTGTTGCTCTTTTCACTCCTCCTCCTTAGTTGGAAGCACACTGGCAGAGTAATCAAAATCAATGTTGTTTTTTTCCCCCAAGTATTTCAAGGTTTCTATGCAGGTGATCGATATAGAAAATACTGCAAACTTCAACTGTAGATTTCTCAAGGATAAATTTCTGACAAATGTCAATCAAGTGGTAGGGATTTGAATTCAGTACAACAAAAATTTCCAAGAGTGTTAGACAAAAATGGCATTTTGTAGCAATCAGCATCTCTCACTGAAAGAGCTCAAGTACTCACTAGAAGATAATTCCTATCTCATATTCAAACCCCCCTGGTGTGAAGATGAAAATGATTTCATGATTGGGCAACTGATTGTTTTGTTTTGTCTTGGGAAATAAAAAAGTGTGATACTTTCTGAGATCTAACACAGAACACCTGTTTCCTACCATGCAGAGACTGGTAAAAAGTGCCTTCTGTAAGAACTTGGTACTTTTATTTCATAATCTAAAATTTATATTGACAAATAAAATAATAAAGATTTTATATTTAATATTATTATTCTGCCAATCTTGAAAAATTTGAATCTTTATAAAGAAATAGGCATATAGGAACTAGAATATTTTTATTCCATAATTTTAATTTTTTACTCAAGAAATACAAAAAATATGTAATTACAGATATTAGCATATTTCTCTACCAAAATGCTCAGACACTTCTTTGCATCACACACAAATACATCCACACCAATACATACATAGTTATCTATTCATTTTTTTTAAATTCCATTATACTACATGCCTAAAACTAGTCTAGGCACTGGGAATACTGTGAACAACCCAAACAAAATTCCTGATAACACAAATTTTATGTATTTTTAAGTAAATACCCATGAAGCTTTGTACATTATTCTATTAAACAAACAATAAACTTCAAGAATGACAATAAAGGTGTTTCCTCTGTTGATATAAATTTTCTTTAGATTGGTATATTTATAGCAATACTATAACAATTATAGTTGTGCTCATATTTAATGGTATACATAATCATGGTCCTAATGGGATTTAAGCATATATAGGAGGTAGCTTACTCAAAAGACTGAGATGAATATTTACTTTGTACATAAAAGTAATACCTAGTGTTCTCATTTGAGTCATTGACTATTTAAACTTCAAATTTTCTGTGACCCCATACATTTGCATACTCTTTAAGTTTCATTATAATGTATATGCCACACACAAATGCATGCGTGTGCACACACACACACACGTACACACAGATTTCCTGATCTTATTTCTTACCAGTGTAGTTTGAATGTAGGAAGGCTCCTATTATTTCCTTTAATATATACCTCTTTAAAAATTTATTAGAGAGTTTTGGCAGCACCTACTAATCCTGAGCTCTGTTTCCCTGGTTGTTGAAATGTATCAAACCACAGATCACTGAGCTATGACTGGCTTTCTCTTTTTTAATTTTTATTTCAATATTTTTGGGGGTATGTGTGGTTTTTGGTTACATGGATACATCATTTTTGTTAACTTTTAAGTTCAGGGGTAAAAGTGCAAATTTGTTACCTAGGTAAATGTGTCATGGGGTTTGTTGTACAGATTATTTCATCACCCAGATATTAAGCCTGGTACCCATTAATTGTTATACCTGATCCTCTCCCTCCTCCCACTCTCCATCCTTCAAAAGGCCCCAGTGGGTGTTGTTCTCTTCTATGTGTCCATGTGTTCTCATCATTTAGCTCCCACTTTTAAGTGACAGCAAGAAGTATTTGGTTTTCTGTTTCCACATTACTTTGCTAAACATAATGGCCTCCAGCTCCATGCATGACCCTGCAAAGGGCATGATCTCATTATTTTTTATGGCAAAATAATATTCCATGGTGTATATGTACCACATTTTCTTTATCCAGTCTACTATTGATGGACATTCAAGTTGATTCATGTCCTTGCTATTGTGAGTAGTGCAGCAATGGAATATGCCTACATGTGTCTTTATAATAAATTATATTCCTCTGGGTATATATGCAGCAATGGGATTGCTGGGTCAAATGGTATTTCTGTCTTTAGGACTTTGAGGAATTGCCACACTGTCTTCCACAATGGTTCAACTAATTTACACTTCCACCAACAGTATAGAAGCATTCCTTTTCCTCCACAATTCACATTTGTTGAATAGAGAATCCTTTTCCCATTGCTTGTTTTTGTCAGCTTTGTTGATGATCAGGTAATTGTAGATGTGTTGTTTTGTTTCTGAGTTCTCTATTCTGTTGCATTGGTCTGTGTGTCTGTTCTAGTACTAGCACCATGCTGTTTTGGTAACTGTAGCCCTGTAATATAGTTTGAAGTCAGTTAGTGTGATGCCTACAGCTGTATTAATTTTGCTTAGGATTACCTTGGCTATTTGGGCTCTGTTTGGGTTCCACATGAATTTTAAAGTATTTTTTTCAGTTCTGTAAATAACGTCAATGATAGTGTAATGGGAATAGCATTGAAGCTATAAATTGCTTTGGGCAATATGGTCATTTTACCAATATTGATTATTCCTATCCATCAGCATGACATGTCTTTCCATTAGTTTGTGTTATCTCCAAATTTTTAGGTAGTGGTTTGTAGTTCTCTTTGTAGAGATTTTTTACCTCCCCAGTTGACTGTAATCCTAGGTATTTTATTCTTTCTGTGGCAATTATAAATGGGAGTTCGTTCATGACTTGGCTTTGGCTAGACTGTTGTTGGTGTATAGAAATGTTAGTGATTTTTGCACATTGATTTTGTAATCTGAGACTTCACTGAAGTTGTTTATCAGCTTAAGAAGCTTTTGGGCTAAGATGATGGAGTTTTCTAGATATAAGATTATATCATCTGCAAACAGGTATAGTTTGATTTCCTCTCTTTCTATGTGAATGACTTTTATTTCTTTATCTTGCTGGATTTTCCTGGCTAGGAATTCCAGTATTGTGTTGAAAAAAGGGGATGAGAGAGGGCATCCTTGTCTTTTGCTGGTTTTCAAGGGAAATATTTCCAGCTTTTGCCTATTCAGTATGATGCTGGCTGTGGGTTTGCCATAGGTGGGTCTTACTATTTTGAGGTATGTTCCTTCAATACCTAGTTTATTGAGAGCTTCTTTTAACATGAAGTAATGTTGAATTTTATTGAAAGCCTTTTCTGTGTCTCTCGACAGAATATGTGGTTTTTGTCTTTAGTCTGTTTATGTATGAATCACATTTATTGAGTTGTGCATGTTGAACCAACCTTGCATCCCAGGGATGAAGCCTACTTGATCATGGTGGATTAGTTTTTTGGTGTGCTTCTGAATTTGGTTTCTCAGTATTTTGTTAAGGATTTTTGCATGGATGTTCATCAAGGACATTGGTCTAAAGTTTTCTTTTTTGTTTGTGTCTCTGCCAGGTTTTGGTATTAGGATGATGCTGGCCTCATAAAATGAATTAGAGAGGAGTCCTTCCTTTTCAATTTTTAGAATAATTTCAGTAGGAATGGTACTAGCTCTTCTTTGTACATCTGGTAGAATTCAGCTGTGAATCTGTCTGGTCCTCGGCTTTTTTTTTTTGGTCAGTTGGTTATTTATTACGGCCTCAATTTCAGAACTTAATATTGGTCTATTAAGGGATTCAGTTTCTTCCTGATTTAGTCTTGGAGGGTGTATGTGTCTAGGAATTTATCTATTTCTTCTAGATTTTCTAGCTTATGGGCATAGAGTTGCTCATAATATTCTCTGGTGGTTATTTGTATTTCTGTAGGGTCACAGGTAATATCCTCCTTATCATTTCTGATTGTGTATATTTGAATATTCTCTCTTTTCTTTATTTCTCTAGCTTGTGTTCCATCTATTTTAATTTTTTTCAAAAAACCAGCTCCTGGATTTGTTGATCTTTTGAATGGTTTCTCGTGTCTCTACATCCTTCAGTTCAGCTCTGATTTTGGTTATTTCTTGTCTTCTGCTAACTTTGAATTTGTTTGCTTTTGGTTCTCTAGTTCTTTTAGTTGTGATGTTAGGTTGTTAGCTTGAGATCTTTCTAATTTTTTATTTGGGCATTTAGAGCTATACATTTCCTTCTTATCACTGCCTTAGCTGTGTCCCAGAAATTTTGGTATCTTGTGTCTTTCTTTTTATTAGTTTCAAAGAACTTCTTGATTTCTGCCTTAATTTCATTATATACCAAAAGTCATTCAGGAGCAGGTTTTTCAATTTCCATGTAATTGTATCATTTTGAGTGAATTTCTTAGTCTTGAGTTCTAATTTGATTGCTCTGTGTTCCGAGAGACTGTTTGTTTTTATTTCAGTTCTTTCGCATTTGCTGATAAGTGTTTTACTTCTGACTACATGATTGATTTTAGAGTAAATTCCATGTGGCTATAAGAAGAATATATATTCTGTTGTTTTGGGGTGGAGAGTTCTGTAGATGTCTATCAGGTTCATTTGATCCAGTGCTGAGTTCAGGTCCTAAATATCTTTGTTAATTTTTTATCTCAATGGTCTAATATTGTCAGTGTGGTATTAAAGTCTCCCACTATTATTGTGTGGGAGTCTAAGTCTCTTTCAAGTATCTAAGAACTTGCTTTATGAATATGAGTGTTCCTGTGTTGGGTGCATGTATATTTAGGATAATGAGATATTGTTGAATTGAACACTTTACCATTACGTAATTCCTTTGTCTTTTTTTTTTTTTAATCTTTGTTGGTTTAAAGTCTGTTTTTTTCAGAAATTAGGATTGAAACCCTTGTGTTTTTCTGCTTTCCATCTGCTCAGTAGATTTTCCTCCATTTCTTTATTTAGAGCCTATGTGTGTCACTGCATGTGAGATGGGTCTCTTGAAGACATATACCATTGTGTCTTGGTTCTTTATCCAGCTTCTCACTCTGTGTCTTTTAATTGGGACATTTAGCCCATTTACATTTAAGATTAGTATTGATATGTGTGGATATAATCCTGTCATTATGATGCGAGCTGGTCAGTTTGCAGACTTGTTTATATGATTGGTTTATACTGTCACTGGTCCGTGTGCTTCATTGTGTTTTTGTAGTGGTTGGTAATGGTCTTCCTTTTCATATTTAGTGGTTCCTTCTGGAGCTCTTGTAAGACAGGCCTGGTGGTAACAAATTCCCTCAGCATTTGCTTCTCTGAAAATGATCTTATTTCATCTTTGCTTATGAAGCTTAACTTGGTCAGATATGAAATTCTGGGTTGGAATTTGTTTTCTTTAAGAATGTTGACTATTGGTCCACAATCTTTTCTGGCTTGCAGGGTTTCTGTTCAGAGGTCCACTGTTAGTCTGATGGGCTTCTCTTTGTGGGTGACCTGACCTTTCTCTCTAGCTGCCTTTAACATTTCTTCTTTCAACTCTGGAGAATCTGAGGATTATGTGTCTTGGGCATGAGCTTCTTGTGAAATATCCACTGTGATTCTCTGCATTTCCTGAATTTGAATGTTGGCCTTTCTAGCTAGGCTGAGGAAGTTCTCATAAATGATATCTTGAAATATGTTTTCCAAATTTGTTCCATTCTCCCATCTCTTTCAGGTACATCAGTCATTCATAGATTCAGTTTATTTATGTAATCCCATATTTCTCAGAGGTTTTGTTCATTTGTTTTCAATATTTTGTCTCTATTCTTGTATGCCTGTCTTATTTCAGAAAGGCAGTCTTCAAGCTCTGAGAACCTTTCCTCTGCTTGATCTATTCTGCTATTAATATTTGTGATTACAATAAAAAATTCTCATAGTGTGTTTTTCAGCTCTATCAGTTTGACTTCATTCTTCTTTATACTGGCTATTTTGTCTGTCAGCTCCTGCAATGTTTTATCGTGATATTTAGTTTCTTTGCATTGGGTTACAATGGACCCCTTTAACTCAGTGACTCAGTGACATGAATTTCATTTCTGTCATTTCAACCATCTCAACCTCAGCCCAATTCTGAACCCTTGCTGGAGAGATGATGTGGTCATTTGGAGGAAAGGGGGCACTCTTGCTTTGAGTTTTCAGCATTCTTGTGCTGATTCTTTCTCATCTTTGTGGGCTTATCTACCTTCAAACTTTAAGGTTGCTGGCCTTTGGGTGGGTTTTTTTTTTTTTTAACTGTCTGGCCACTTTTCCACAGGGCTTCTGTGTTTTGTGTGGGTCTGCTCTAGTCTCTAGTCACCTCAGATATTCCAGTACATGAAGGTATTGCCAGTGAAGGCTATGAAACAGCAAAAATGGCAGCCTGCCCTTTCCTTGGGGAGCTCCATCCCAGGGAGGTACAGACTTGTTACTGGCCTGAATGCAGGCCCGTAGGAGGTGGCTGGAAACCCCAGCTGGGAGGTCTCACTCAGTCAGGAGGCACAGGACCTGGGTATCCACTTAAATAATCAGTCTGGCCATGTTTTTGTACAGCAGCTGTGTTGTGCTGGGGTACTGCTTTTGCTCCTGGTCAGCTTGGGCTCCCCAAAGCCTGGAGGCTGGAATGGCTGAGTCACCAAAGCAGCACAGATGGTGGTCCACCTCTCCCTCTGGGTGCTCTGTCACCGAAAGTTTTCAATTCTCTGTTGGCCAGAGAAAACTGGCAGCGTTGGCAGGAAGCCCGAGTTGGAAACTTTCACTCAGTAAGGAGGAATGAAATAGAGGACCCACGTAAAGAGACAGTCTAGTTATGCTTTCATAGAGCAGCTGTGCTGTGCTAGAGTACCGCTTCTGTCGTGGTTGGCTTGGGGTCTCTGAAGCCCACAGGCTGGAACATCTAAGCAGACTCCTTCCTCTAGGAACTCTGTCAGGAGAGAATTCAAATCTCTGATCAGCCTGAGAACACCAGTGGGGATGTCTGGAGGCCATGGTTGGGAGATTTTGCCTAGTAAGGAGGAACCAATCAGGAATGTGCTTACAGAAGCAGTCTGGCCACATTTTGGTAGAGCAGCTGTGCTGTGCTGGGGGGCCCTTCTGCCCCCACTTAGTCTGGACTCTCCAGAGGTCACAGACTGGAATGGCTGAGTCATCCAAATAGCAAAGATGGCAGCTTATGCCTCCCCCTGAGAACTCTTTCTCAGGGAGGCACAATACTGTTGCCAGTGGCTGGCTGGAATTCCAAGCCAGTGGGTCTTATCCTGTAAGGTGCCATGGAAGTGGGGCTTGCAGACCATTGCTGCTTGGCCCCTAAGAGTCAGTCTGTTTCCTAGGGGTATGTGAAAAGGTCCAACCTCCCATCTTGCCAAAGTTGCAGCTGCTTTTGCTGGGAAGCTCAGAGCCAGAGTATGTAAAGCTCCTGGAACTCTGCATATGCCTGAGTGGCTGCTCTGCCAAGACTCCACATAGCTTTGTATGTTAGACTGAACGCCCTGGTGGAGTGGGTTCATGAGGGGATCTCCTGACCTGAGGGGCTGCAAAGATCCATGGAAGAAGCCTGCTTTCCCAGGGATGCACATTCCCTCACCACTTCCCTGGGAGGGGGAGGTTCCCTTGGCTCTGTGTCCCTCCTAGGAGGGCTATCATTTTGACTTGCTTTTCTTCATTCTCTGTGGGTTGAGTTGTTTCCTTTAATAGTCCCAATGCAAGTACCTGGATATTTCAGTTGAAGGTGCTGTATTAACTCACTGCTTTCATTCCTCTCTGTGAGAGACATGCACCATAACTGCTTCTAGTTGGCCATCTTGGCCACTCCCAATAAATACTTGAATGGTGATTTCTGACAGTTTAGTCCACCTGTCACCCAAGAAGTGTACACTGTACCCAATGTACAGTCTTTTATCCCTCACCCTCCTCCCAACATTTCCCCTCAAGTCCCCAAAGTCCAGTATATTATTCTTATGCCTTTGTTTTCTCATAGCTTAGTTCCTACTTACACGTGAGTACATACAATACTTGTTTTTCCATTCTAAGTTACTTCATTTAGAATAATGGCCTCCAGTTCCATCCAAGTTGCTGCAAAAGTCATTATTGCATTCATTTTTATGACTGAGTAGTATTCCATGGTGACTACATAGCACATTTTCTTTATCCATTTGTTGGTTGATGGGCACTTAAGTGGGTTCCATATCTTTGCAGTTGCAAATTGTGCTGCTAAAAACATGTGTGTGCATGTGTCTTTTTCACATAATGACTTCTTTTCCTTTGGGTAAATATCTAATTGTGGGATTGTGGATTGAATGCTAGTTCTTTTAATTCTTTAAGGAATCTCCATACTGTTTTCTATAGCTGTTGTACTAATAATTTACATTCCCATCAGCACTGTAAAGTGTTCTCTTTTCACTAAATCCATGCCAACATCTATCATTTTTTGACTTTTTAAATTATAGCAATTCTTCCAGGAGTAAGGTGTATCTCATTATATCATTATGGCTTTAATTTTTTTTTTTTTTTTTTTTTTTTTTTTTTTTTTTTTTTTTTTTTTGGCGGAGTCTTGCTCTGTCGCCCAGGCTGGAGTGCGGTGGCCAGATCTCAGCTCACTGCAAGCTCCGCCTCCCGGGTTCCCGCCATTCTCCTGCCTCAGCCTCCCAAGTAGCTGGGACTACAGGCGGCCGCCACCTCGCCCGGCTAGTTTTTTGTATTTTTTAGTAGAGACGGGGTTTCACTGTGTTCACCAGGATGGTCTCGATCTCCTGACCTTGTGATCCGCCTGTCTCGGCCTCCCAAAGTGCTGGGATTACAGGCTTGAGCCACCGCGCCCGGCCATGGCTTTAATTTGTATTTCCCTGATGATTAGTGATATTGAGAATTTTTTCACATGATTGTTGGTCATTTGTATATCTTCTTTTGAGATTTCTTCTATTCATGTCCTTTGCCTGCTTTTTCACGAGATTATTTGTTTTTTTATTTGCTGATTTAAGTTCCTTGTAGATTCTGGATATTAGTCCTTTGTCAGATGCATACTTTGCAAATATTTTCTCTCATTCTGTGGGTTTTGTGTTTACTATGCTGATTACTTCCTTTGCTGTGCATAAGCTTTTGAGTTTAATTGTTTTTGCATTGCTTTGGGGGTCTTAGTCATGAAATCCTTGCCAAGTCAATATCTAGAAAAGTTTTCCAATGTTATTTTCTAGAATTTTTATGGCTTCAGGCCTTAGATTTAAGTCTTTGATCCATCTTTATTTGATTTTTGTATGGGTGAGAGATTACAATACAGTTTTCTTCCTCTACATGTGACTTGCTAATTTTCCCGACACCATTTATTGTATAGGGCATCCTTTCTCCAATTTACATTTTTGTTTGCTTTGTCAAAGATCAGTTGACTGTAAACATTTGGCTTTATTTCTGGACTTTGTATTCTGTTCCATTGGTCTATGTGCCTACTTTTATGCTAGTGACATGCTGTTTGTGTAACTATAGCCTTGTAGTACAATTTGAAGTCGGGGAATGTGATGCCTTCAGATTTGTTCTTTTTACTTAGTATTGCTATGCAGACTCTTTTTTGGTTCCATATGAATTTTAGGATTGTTTTGCCTAGTTCTGTGAAGAATGCTGATGGTATTTTGATGAGAATTGCATTGAATCTGTGGGTTGCTTTAGGCAGTGTGGTCATTTTATACAATATTGATTCTCTCTATCAATGAGCATGGATATTTCCATTTGTTTGTGTCATTTGTGATTTCTTTTAGCAGTGTTTTGTAGTTTTCCTTGTAGAGATCTTTCACCTCCTTGATTAAGTATATTCCTCAGTATTTTATTTATTGATTGATTTTTGCAGCTGTTGTAAAGGGATTGAGTTCCTTATTTGATTTTCAGTTCTGTTGTTGTTCACATATAGCAGTGCTACTGATTTGCGTACATTGACTGTGTATGCTAAGACTTTATTGAATTTGTTTATCAGATCTAGGATCTTTTTGGATGCGTCTTTAGGTTACACAATCATATCATCTGCGAATAGTGACAGTTTGACTTCATCTTTTCCTGTTTGGATGCCCTTTCTTTCTTTCTTTTGTCTGATTTCTCTATCTAGGACTTCCAGCACTATGTTAAATAGAAGTGATGAAAGTGGACATCCCTGTCTTGTTCCAGTTCTCAGGGAGAACGCTTTCAACTTTTCCCCATTCAGTATGATGTTGGCTTTTAAATAATAAAAGTCATACATGGCTTTTATTACTTTGAGGTAAGCTCCTTCTATGCCTATTTTGTTTAGGGTTTTATCATAAAGGGATACTGGGGTTTATCAAATAATATTTTTATATCAATTGAGATAGTCATATGGTTTTTGTTTTTTGATTCTATTTTTGTGATGTATCACGGGTATTGACTTGTGTGTGTTAAACCATCCCTGCATCCCTTGTACGAAACCCACTTGATCACAATGTATTTTCTTTTTGCTATGCTGTTGGATTCAGCAAGCTGGTGTTTTGAGAATTTTCACATCAATCTTCATCAGGAATATTGGTCTGTAGTTTTCTTTTTTTGTATGTCCTTTCCTGGTTTTGGTATTAGGTTGATACTGGCTTCATAGAATGATTTTAGGAAGGATTCTCTCTTTCTCTATCTTTTGAAATAGTTTCAGCAGAATTGGTACCAATTCTTCTTGGAATGTCAGATATAATTCAGCTGTGAATCCTTCTGGTCCTAGGCTTTTCCTTTCTAGGCATTTTTAAAATTACTGATTCAATATTACTACTTGTTATTGCTTTGCTCTGGGTTTCTATTTCTTCCTGATTTAATCTAGGGAGATTTGTGTATTTTCAGGAATTTAACCATTTTCTCTAGATTTTCTAGTTTGTGCATATAAAGGTGTTCATAGTAGCCTTGAATGATCTTTTGTGTTTCTGTGGTATTGGTTGTAATATCTCCAGTTTAGTTTCTAATTGAGCTTATTTAGATCTTCTCTCTTCTTTTCTTGGTTAATCTCACTAATGGTCTGTCAATTCTGTTTATCTTTTCAAAGAACCAGCTTTTTGTCTCATATGGCTGGCTTTCATTAGCTGGCATTGGCACTATGGGGAGTGGGGGTAAAAGACCTCTGGATCTCCAGCTGTGTGACATTAAGGGCAGAAGGATAGGAAAGACAGGAAAGATTAAGATTAAAAGATAGGAAAGAGAAAGGAAGAGAATTCGGACAGTTTAATGGTTCTAAATGGCTTTCTAATATTTTCCTTCTAAGAGCCAAAATGAATAATGCAAATTTATCTTCAAGGCTTTTCATTCACATGACTTTGAACACTAAAAGAAGTCTTCTTAGCTGAGAGCTGCTGCCACACCTGTTTGACAGGATCTGAAATTCCTTCAGTGCAGTTTTCATAGCTGCCAGTGTCCACAAGGTCAGGTGGGAAATGCAAATAAGAGCAGCGGGGTTGGAGAAACAAAAGAGCAAGACCAGCATTTCACCAATAAAACATATTATTGGAAGAAAGCAAAAGAGGGCTTGAAACAGCTGTCTTAGGTGTATGGCCCTTCCTACAAATTACTAGTTTTGGCTGATCACTTTTAGAATTAAAACAAAACAAAACAAAAAATACAGCTATGTAATATCACACTAATTACATTAAAGTATTTTAAATTACAGACATTTTACTAAGGAAAAAATTTATATAGTTTGTTGGCCAGGTGCGGTGGCTCAAGCCTGTAATTCCATTATTTTAGGAGGTCGAAGCAGGCAGATCAGTTGAGGTCAGGAGTTTGAGACCAGCCTGGACAATATAGTGAAACTCTGTCTGTACTAAAAATACAAAAATTAGCTGGGCACGGTGGTATGTTCCTGTAATCCCAACTACTCGGGAGACTGAGGCAGGGGAATTACTTGAACCAGTGAGGTGGAGGTTGCAGCAAACTGAAATCGCACCAACGCACTCTAACCTGGGCAACAGAGCAAGACTCTGTCTCAGAAAAAAAATATATATATATAGTTTGTATAAAATATCTTCATTTTTAAATATTGGTACCTAATTCAAATTACATTTAAACCATTATGTACCAATATCAAAGAACACAAAACTTAAATTAGATAAGAGGAGTAAGTTCAAGAGATCTATTGTACAACATAGTGACATTGTAGCTAATAACAACGTATTGTATTTTTGAAAAATGATAAGAGTAGATTTTAACCGTTCTCACTACAAAATTACTACATAAGGTAATGCATACATTAATTTACTTGATTTAGCCATTCCACAATGTATATATATTTCAAAACATCATGTTGTACACAATAAATATATAGAATGTTGTCAGTTAAAAAATATGTTAAACAATAAAAATACATAAATATAGAAAAAGATCAAGTAAGTTTAGTGAAAAACATATTGTTTACCAAATATGACGCATGTTCATATGGCAAGTTGCTGTTTTATGGTCCCTGCTTTAATAATAGTTCTTAAAAAGTTATTTTAGTCAGCATTAAGTAGCTAGAAAGTGCTAAGAGATTTAATAGAGGAGAATGAATGTGTTTCACTCTGAATATAAATGACTACCAATCATTTTCTGCTTGAGGACGTATATTTAAAGAATGAGAAGGGGATGGAGAGGACATTATTATATAGAAAAAAGGGTTACAGAGAACTATTGAAGACTACAATAACTAATCGGTAGCTTTCACAATTCTGCAGCCAGTTCTTCGACCCTTCCTCAACTCTGTGTGGGGCAAGGAGTAAGAGCTGGTCCAGAGTGAGGTTGCTTTTGTGTAGGGTGCACCCTAGCATCTTAACAGAAAGAGGTCTCACTGTATAATTACTTCATGGCATATTTTGTGTCTATAAATATTCTTGATACCAAAATATTTCACTCTGCTTTCCAACATCCAATTACATTTAAAAGAAGTTCCACCCAAAATAACTGAAACTTGATCTTTGAGAGTTTATCTAGTCACAAGTATTTTTAAATGCTCCACAGACAATTATGAATCTCACAAAAGTTGGAAAATTATTGCCCCATAACTTCACAAAATTAAACAATGTAAAGCTCACGGGGTATAATGCAGTTGTTCCTGCTATGAAGGACTCATGAAATGAGGAAGATAGAGGTGACTGGGAAAAACAAGGTGGGAAGGAGTCCCTGGGTGCGAAGCAGGACACAATGTGAAGGATCAAAGTACTTTCCCTTCTGCCACCTGCCTTCAGGTCTCCTATATGTATATATGGTCTTTTTCACAGAGTCCAAATTTCCAACCTTTATCATTCACACTGCATTCTTTTAGCCAACCTCCTTGATTTGACACTTCAGCCTTATTTTCTCATGGTCTTTCTCACTGTAGTCAACTTCCTCTAATTAACCACCTCAATCATTCCCAATTCATCATTTTTCTAAAAAATTCAGAAACAAACGTCCCATTTTAATATTCCATACCTTGATCATAGTGGTGGCTATACAACTCTGTGTGTCTGTCAAAACTCATAGAACTATATATCTAAAAGGTAAATTTTACAATATGTTTAGTATACCTAAATATACTTGACTTTAAAAATAAAACATATTTTTTAATGTTCTGTTTTCAGTCCCAGTCACTTCTTTCAGACTGTACAAATAAAAGGGAGAAGAGAAGAAATATGAAAGAAGTGGGCACAAATTTGGGAAGGCTTATGGAAATAGCATACTATATGTGTGCTGTGGTATACCTTTACCAAGTTGAGTAGTTAATGTAGCTTTTATTTTAATCTCAAATTAGGACTGTTGGCAAAACCAGTAGAGTATGGCTAATAAAGCATAAATTAGGGAAAAGTGGTAAGGATATCTTTTACTATTTTACAGTTTGAGGTTCAAGTTTTCCTGGATAGAAAGAAAAAAATAATCTTTTATCATTGCCAACTTTTCCAGTGGATAAAATTACTCTTTTAAGTAGAGATCAACTGGAATATGCCTTTGACAGTAGACCTTCCCTTAAGATCTCATCAGTAGAGCTCTTAGATGGTCAAAGAATAATACAATTAGCAAAGTTTGATAAACATGCTTCCTCCTCAGAACTGTTTCATTAAGTGCTTTTCTCACTAGGATTATAATGAGAGCTGTGGAACTATAGTAACAGAGATTGGGGGTAATGATTCATCAGGTTATGGAGCTCTTACAGAAGCCCAATCCCATAAATTTTCTTTAGTACACTCTCTTGGCTGAGTTTTAATTATAATAGGTCATGTTAACTTGATCAATGTTTCTAAGTCCATGGAGATACAGAGCTAAGGTATCGCCTGGAAATATTAGTTTAAATCTCATTTGTGTCCACATACTCTTATGATAAATTGCTAATGAGATTCCTTTTTTTTTTTTTTTTTTTGAAACGGAGTCTCGCTCAGTCGCCCAGGCTGGAGTGCGGTGGCGCGATCTCGGCTCACTGCAAGCTCCGCCTCCCGGGTTCCCGCCATTCTCCTGCCTCAGCCTCCCGAGTAGCTGGGACTACAGGCGCCCGCCACCTCGCCCGGCTAGCTTTTGTATTTTAGTAGAGACGGGGTTTCACCGTGTTAGCCAGGATGGTCTCGATCTCCTGACCTTGTGATCCGCCCGTCTCGGCCTCCCAAAGTGCTAGGATTACAGGCGTGAGCCACCGCGCCCGGCCGAGATTTCTTAATATTATAATTATTTCTGTTGAACACTTGATAAATTTGTTTCAGTGCTTGCCACCTCTTTTCCCTCTGTGTAAGTGAATATTTTAAATCTATATTGTGCTTTTATTTCTCTTGTGCCCACATCTAATAGCAACCTTATTTATAGGTTTTCTGTCAACTGCCTTTATCTCCCAATAGCATGGCATCTATCAGAAGAGAGAATTGATAACACTCCCACTGACTCTCAATCAAGAATTTTCCCTGTTTGGTTTCTCTTCATAATTAGTAACTCCACTCATCTACGTTTCACAATTGCATTTCAGATGGTCTGGGCTAGGGTAATAGAAATACACGGAAATGTGGCTACCCGGCTACCCAGCTAAATGGTGGCTTTGTAAACTGGAAAGTAGATAGTTTCTGATATCATGCGATTTTCAAATCCTGGAAAGACTCTTCTTTTACGAACTGGCTCCTTATTTTTGAAATTTCTTTCACTGGTCTCCTAACTTCATGGAACTTCAAGCTAATCATCTTTCAACTCTTGAATACTTTCCTGCCCTTCTGTGCTTTAAGATCCTCCAGAAACTATAACTTCAACATTTCAGATATTTGTTGAAAAGTTTTAAAATCAAATAACTTTAAGGAGATATACCATTCATTGATGCCTTAATGTGAATGAGTTTTACATTAGAAGGTAGAGTGGAATGAGAGGTAGAGAAATAGAAGATTATTTTACAGTTCAGAAAGGTTGATTTTCATCTAGGATATAAAGGCTCAGGTTAACCAGAAGTCTATTTATCTCACACTCAATCTTAACTTTAAGATTTCTATTTCTTTACTGAAAAAAGCATTTATACATAAACAACAGATAAAACCTGCAGACTAAAGGGAAGAAGGTCCTCATGTAAGAGGCCTGGTGTAAGAAAACGGCGAGAATATGTTAACCATACAGAAAGTTTTTGAGCTATGAAATAGTGTATGGCATAAAGATCCAGAAACAACAAACAGGATAGAATTCTTATTAAGACTGTGAATCCAGTGGGTTTCCTTTTCAGATAATTCAGATACTGTTTGAAATAAAGTTTTCAAAATTGTCCATAAAGGTTAACAAATTAGTTTTGATTTGAAATATCACAACCATTTTTTCTTGCTTTCTTGGGATTGAGGCTGAAAGAGTTTCATTGCATTTTTACTAGAAATGAGCTCTTTCAGTGTGCTCTTTTAAATGCTATTAAGAGCTACCTATGGTCTGAATAATCTATTTTTATGAGAAAAAAAATAATATATGGGTAAGTTACCAGATAATGGATTTTCAGATCTCCATTAACAGCCATCTGCCAAGATTTCATGTTACTACTTTAGTGTCTATGTTTAGGACACTGTTTAGTGAATCAGACTAAGAGGCAGCTCAGTTTCACAATCTAGGTCATGTGATCACAGCTGTGGAAGAGAGAAGTGGGCATCTGACCCATAGAGAGGTCCTTTGCCACCATTTCCCTGCTAATTACATTATACATAAACTGTCTCAATTGAAAAGCTCTGATGCAGGTTTTTTTGAAATATTTGTTTGTTTCCACCTGCTTTCATCGGAAGCGGCTAAATAGGAGTCCTCAAGCTGGAAATCTGAAAATTCTCTTTGATTTCCATCTATTTCTCATCTTTCACTTCCTAACAATTGCCAAGTCAATATAATTTCATCATTACTTTCTTCTCATATTTTATCACTACTGTGTTTAAGAAACTTCCCAGTATCAACAAAAAAAAGAAATACTTTTATGTATATATTCTTATAAATTATATATATGTTACTATCATTTCTACTACTTTTGGAGTCAGATAGGTCACTTCATCCCTCCACATATCCAGCACCCCAGACATGCTAGGAGACTGTCTGGTACCATTGTTGGTTCTTTCAAATCTTAATTCCTGCTTTTCCCTGGGCATGAAAATTCATCTCATCTTGTCTGGTTCTTGACGTCATACTCATGCTTCAAGATTCAAAACTTTTCATTAAACATTTCAATGAACAACTCTGTTTCACATTCCTACTTGAGCACATTAGGCTGCGTGCCAAGTACTGGGTGCTCACATGCGTGCTTCTCTGTCAAGTCATCTCCACACTTCTACATCAGAAATAAGAGTGACTCATAAGTGGAGTTGAACAATGAGAACACATGGACACAGGGAGGGGAACATTATACACTGGGGCCTGTCAGGGGGGTGGAGGGACTAGGGGAGGGATAGCAGTAGGAGAAATACATAATGTAGATGACAGGTTGATGGGTGCAGCAAACCACCATGGCACATGTAGACCTATGTAACAAACCTGCACATTCTGCACGTGTATCCCAGAACTTAAAGTATAATAATTAATAATAATAATAATAATAATAATAATAAAGAGTGACATTGTCTGCTCCCTTCCAGCTCTCATTTCACCTCGACTTGTGTTAGAGTTACCTGTTCAAATGCTTGTCTTCTTCACTGTATTGGAAGCTCTTAACAGAATATGTTTAAGAACTACTATGATCCTTTATGTATGAAGATTCTTTTGTTGAAATAATAAAGAAATTAATGAATAATGATTAGAATGTAGGTGAATGGACTTCTTGTTCCAAATACAGATTAGACACTCAAGTTTACTCCACCTACATCCCACCAAACACTGAATGATTGTGAAGTTATTAAATTAAGAATAAATTCGTTAAAACTCTGAGAATAGAAGGAAAAAGAAAATTGAACTAAGATTAAAGCACATTTCAGGAAAATGAAACATTCCCGTAGGAGAAAAGTGCAGCACAGGAAGGAAGTTGTGTGTGTGTGTGTGTGTGTGTGTGTGTGTGTATTTTAATTTTATTTGGTTTTTGTTTGTTTGTTTCTCATGATGAAATTTGTGGTGTTGATAAATATAACAAGTCAGAATAGGAGACAGAGCACAAAATGAGATGGTTGATCAAAAACTGTAATTGCATAAGCTACACAAATCAGTGTCCTGAACAAGTGCAGTAGCCATATTTAGCCCCTGGGCTAACACAAGAAACATACTAACTAAGGAAATTGAGCAATTAATAAGGGTGAAGCTAGAACGTTCTAAGACTGGAGAGTTATCCCTGTTTAAGTTATCTATTACTGCATAATAAAATGTTCCAAAAGTTAGCAGTTTAGCTCATAAATATATGGGCCAGGATTGGGGGCACTGAGAGTTTTCCGCTGCACAAGGGTTATTCAGTCAGCTGCAGCTGGCTTGCAGCTAGGCTGGACTAGAAGGTCTGAGAAAGCTTCACTCACTTTGCTTCCTCAGTGTGCCTCCATGTGGCAGCCCTCTCTATACATGGGAGGCTTGGGCTTCTCGATAGCATGATGGCCTTGAAACAGTGGCTCTTTTCACAAGGCCATTGGCTTCCAAGTGGTAAAGGCAGAGACCATAGATTTTTTAAGGCCCAGACTGGGAAGTTTTATACAGTCACTTCTGCCATATTCTGTTAGAAAAACAGATAACAAGGAAAGCCCAGATTCCAGTAGAGGGGAAATAGACTTCATAATTAATGAGGTCAAGGTAAAGTCACACTGCAAAATAGCCTATGGGATAACAAGTATTCTGGGGACCAATTCTGGAAACACACCTTCTGCCTTCAGTACACAAAATTTCCTCTCTCATGAAAACACACTCGTCACTTTCCTCCCAAATTTCATCCTATTACATCAGACCTAGGCTTGAGGACAAGAATTTCTTTATGTAAATTGGGTCCAGGTGAGAATAAGTTTCTTCAGGTGTTATTCTTTGGGCACAGCATCTTATCTTCAGAGATGAATGTATAAAAAACTAAAAGACATTTTTCTTGACCCACACCCAATGTATATTGGGAAAATAGAGACAGAATAACTGCAACAGCCCCTGTCATTCAAAAAAGGAGGAAAACAGGAAACTACACAGTAGTCAGTCATCCACAGCAATTTTGAAATCCACCTAGCATATGTCGTCAACCCCTACTGCTCTGGAGAAAATAAATGTACACTGATTAAAGTCCAGCTCTGCTCTCCAGAAGTGAGTCTCCTGGCAGTGTAGCTATACCATGTTGCTGTACCATGTTGCAAAAGACATTGCCCATATTTGCAGCTGAGTGATTTTCTCAACTTTTTTTCCTATGTGTGAAAGTTTGGGGGCCCATAGGCCTCACTTCATTTTGAAATCTCTTGTCCATTTCAGTCCAAACTGGTACAGTTTCTATTAAAGATATGTGTCTTTCCTATACATTGAATCATAACCCCACTCCTTAGACAAAAGACATGCATGTGCCCCTCTGCTTCAGTTTGTGAATCAGGGTGTCATGGGACAAATCATTTCACATCCTTAGGTGCCCTTTATTCAAGCAGAGATCAAAGCAATATACCACTAATTTTTTTTTTTTTTAATTTCTTCACAAAGCATCTTCCAGGAAGATCTTTGACTTAATATTGACCCTAAAGCCACATTTTACAGGCAGCATCTTGGATTTAATTTTGGCTCTGCATCCATTTCCTAATTTGGAGACTATGCCAGCTGGAGGAGCTGGGAATGAGACATAGTTTTATTTTCTAACCTGGCACATCCAAAGTTAAAAATAGTTCCTATAAATTCTGCTTGAATATGAAACAGCTCCTTTTTTGGTTGATTTCTCTCACTTTATAATGGACAATTAAAAGAGGTCAGTTAAAGTTTCCAACATTCTCCCTGGAAACTTCATTAGCCATATTCACTCAAAGGCTAGGCTTCTTGTGGGCTGCTCACAGCCACTATCTGAGTGTGGTAGGGATACTAAGGTAGGCCCCTCCATACAGTAACAAGTACATCTAAAATTAAAGAGTTGAAACTACAACCACTGTATTTTGTTTATGATTCTTTGGATTGGGATTTGGGGCAGAGCAGTGCTTCTGCTCCATGTATTTTGGTCTGGGATCAATCTCTCAGCTGGTAACTGGGCTGGGCAAAAAATCCTAAAAGGCTTTGTTTGTATGTTTGTCATCACCGTGCTTCTTCATGTAGATTTTCTTTCTTTATGTGGCTGAAGTGATTTTCTTCATGGTCATCTCAGGGTATTTAGACTTCTTTCATGGCATCTCATTTCCAAAAAAAAAAAAGCCTTATTAGCAAATGATATGGAAAGAAATTGCTTGATCTAAACCTTAGTCTCCTATGTTACACATAGTCATTTTTGTTGCATTCTCGTGACCGAAGCAGGCAACATGCCCAGCACAGATTTCTCCAGAGCGGAAATAAACTCCACATTTGATGGAAGCATGTGTGGCAAACATAAAAGTGAATTGCTCAGCTCTTCAACAACAGGGAGAGTGATTGGTTGACATCTCCAGCTATTGCACTCTGACTGTACCACCATAGTACACTCAAAGACCACACTTCCTGCTCTCTCAGCCAATGACTGAGAGGGGCAGGAATGCAGAGGCAGGCTCACCTTACAAGATGCAGAAATTCTTTAACTTGCTACTTTGTCCTGAGAGCTTCCCAAGAGCCTGGCATAATATTTCTAGGAACTATGCTGCCATCTGAGATAACCTATTCTGCCTTCCTTCCTTCCCTGTCTTCACAGAGGTCAGGCTTGTTTCATGGTCAGAAAACTCTTTGCACCTTATCTTCCTTCTTATCATTCCTGTTCCTCTAATGGGTGTTTTCACCAATTAATGTTTTGCACTTGTAATCTTGGTATCTCCTTCTTAGGGTACCCAGACTAACCCAGCCTGAAAAGGTCACAACAGAGCATGTGGGATGAGACCCTGTTGTGGTTTGCACACTAAGAGAACCAAAGAGTTTACCTGAAACCTCACGGTCAACATTCCCTGCCAATACAGAGAGCGGACTATCAGAGAAGAAATCAATAACACCAGAAAAGACCCATTAATCTACCTAATTTTTCATTCATAAACATGAATAAACAGCCAAAACCCACCAGACACTTGAAGTAGATCAGCATCAGAAAGGCAAGGTCTATGATAAACAAGATAAAATACTGTTTTCCAGAAGAAGTGGAGATGAGAATTTTCATCAGAATTTTTCTTTCCTGTGTATTGTTTTGAAAACAATTAAGGATATACTTCTATAAACTGAAAAATAAATGAAGAGAAGCAGGGATACATATTTTGGGGGAAAAAGGTCTAGATCCCTTAAGGTGGCCTAGAAGGCCTTCTGCAGGAAGGGCCTGGATTCACTTTCCAGTCCTCAACCTCAGGGCTGGTCTCCACACATCCTGGTGCATGACCCTCATTAAAAAAATTACAGTTTTCTCCAAGATCAGGGCTGTTCTGAGTCTCAATGTCCCAGCTCCTCTCTCACGGTACCTGTGCTCAGATACATATGTCTTGAAGTTGGAATTAGACAGTAAACACTACACTCACTCAACTCTGTTTCTTCTTCATCTTTTCCTCTCTTCTGGATATTGTAGAAATTTCCATACAAGCCAGAATTCAAGAGACCACAGTATTCATTTATATTATATAACATTTTGTCTGAGACTTTAAAAATTGAATGTCATGATAAATGTATTCTCATGAACTCAGACTGTGAAGATTCAGTCTCTTCATCAGTAATATTGGTTTTATTTTATGTGTAAAAAAGCAGATCAATGTGGCTTCACAGATATTCAGCACTTGGGTTATATTATCTTTTGTTTTTAACATTTTCTTATACTTCTTATCTCTATGGCATAAAAGTTGCCCTCCTGAATCAAGTTCCATCTACCATTTCCAGAATAGTTAATCTTTTTTCTGGTTCTTAGTAATACATTGGTTAGTTGATTTATATTCCTAATGTTGGAAGGGAAACAATGTAAGCTTTTTATTTCTTTGACTACAAAAGGAAGTTAACTAGAGAAATGGAAATGGACAAATTATTCTAAGTCAAAAATAGGACAATGGCTCATATTATTAGTATGGCTTTAAGTCCTGTCAAATGAAAGTCTTCTCTAGGTATGTATTGTAAAATGATGGACGTAACATGAGGAAGTTACGGAGTGATAAGCTGGACAGCTAGAAGTATTTGAGTATTATTACTTTCCCCTTAAAAACTGGAAAAGTACCAAGACAGGCCATTAAAACAGGCAGAGTGAGAAAGAAATAAACCATTGTCTTTATAGAAATGCACATATTACTTCTATGAATATTATTTTTAAAGTTGAAAGTAAAGAATATCAAAGAAAATGAGTAAAGACCAGCTGGACTTGGCAGAAGCCTAGGGATGTGCTTTTCTTCCATCTGAGATGAGGTTCCATTCTCCAGGAACGATGGCTGTCAGTCTTACCTTTCTGGCTCTTTGTGTCCATCTTTCATATGGAGTTGGGACTAGAAAATCACCCAGAATCCTTGCAGTCCACAGTTTAAGAACATTATGAAAACTCCAGTTGGGCTGGATCTTTTCCTTTCATTTATTTCAAAGCTATAGTTAGATTCATTTAGGTGCCATTCGAAAATGCAGTCTATTCAACCCATACATATGAAATCAGAAGAGTGCCTCTAGCAACCACACTGCGGTAGCCATACCGTCCACAACCTCAATTCAAATTCCAATGTTATGCTCAGACAAAAAGTGCTCTTCTTTTTTTGCACTTAAATATAAGAGCAAACCAGTAGAGTGGGAAAGAACATGTTTATAATCCTAAAAAAATCCTCTTATTGTTCTAATTAGCATATATACATAAACATGAATTTATCTCAATGTATGACACCTAATTTATGAGTAAAAATGCTATGAAAGTTCCAAATACTTATTCAAGTGAAATGTTTTACATATTGATACATTTTATTGTTTTTTAATTACTCATGTATAAGTGATTTGGAAAATGATTTGTAAAACATTCAGCATCTTAATGGAAATAAATACCGGAGTTTTGCCTACAGGGATGATTTTTATATTGACAGAGAAAGAGAGAAGAAGGAAAGGGGAGAGGAGGAGGAAGGATGTGAGAGGAGGCAAGGAAATGGAAGGGAAAACTGCAGTGCCTGAAGCAAGTCTGTCATGATTCTTATTCCCACATAATTTTAAAAAGCACTAACAGTTGTGCTTTGTTATTCAATAACATAATTACTTTACAATTACCTGTATTCTAATTTTACCTTGAAAGAGTGTGTAACTAAAAGAAACAAGGGTGGCATTGGTGAAAATAACACAAAAATATACATTTTAAAAATACTAGATACATTTGAAATCAAAGAAGTGAAAATGCTTAAGAAATCTGTTTATGCACCAAAATCTATGTGCATGAGAGCACATGTGAAAAATAAGGCTGTGATTCCAAGTTGTGGTTTAACATCCAGAATTTTATAAGGTTATTAAGTTGTACCACAGTATCTATTAATTACTGACCTTTGCCACAGAAACTTGGCATGAACTGTTCTCTTCAGGAAACAGATACAGCAAGAGACCCTCTGGTTTCTGTTAGATTTATACAGAATATTGAGCTGATCAAGTCTTGTTTATGGTAACTGTCCAAATAAAGACTACAGAAAAACATGATAAATTGGCCTTAAAGTGGAAAGTCTGAGTGATATTGATTAAGTGGCCTGAAAATTTAATTTCAATTAAACCATTCTTAATGAACTTCCTGGCGATTAGGCAGTTCTTTGCTTTGTTTACCCTATTAGTGTAAGAAAACTAGGAAAATGCCATAATGATGCAGGAAATACCAAACATACCATAATAGAAGACATGGACTCTGGATGAGATTTTTTATATGGTATCATTTTGCTGCTTTACATTTTTCAACAGTAAACTTGGCATCTGTCCAATACTTATGATGTTTTATGTATGTGCAAAATCATTCCATTCTCAAAAGCATCCGATGAGCCTGCCAGCATTATTATCCCTATCTTTTATATAAAAACACTGTGGTATGGAGAGGTAAACAACTTGTCACTAGTCACACAGCCTCCCAGTAGCTTTGTCCGAAATATCTTTCATAACACACAAGGCCCATTCTGATGTGGTCTCTGGTACATATATAATTTTTCTGGTACATATATGTGGCCTCTGATCTCCTCAAGAGCCAGGCTGCCCTTATTTTAAAACCTTGCCTGTCACCATGCTAAATGTCTTCAGTTCTTTGAACAAGTGATACCCTATTGGAGAATAATACATTATTTCTGCCTTCATCTTGCAATGATTATAATAATATTGAATAATTGTTCACTATGAAATAATACCAGATGGATTTGTCTTTCTATATAGCAACTTTCAATTAATAGATCAGTATTATTATGTGGTCCCCTCCTTACCATGCTGAGATATAATAGTATAAAATAAGTAGAACATATTTAGAAAAAATATAGAAATAGGAACATTTCCATTTTCTTGAGTGAGTTGCAAATAACTCTATCAATCCAAAGTGTGATAGAAAGCATTAATTGATATTTATTTCTAGACATCAAAAGAAAGTTTAATGTACGGAAGAAGAATTAAAAGACTAACTAGATCTCTGGAAGCAAAATATATCCTAGCAATTCCCAGACATAGTTTATCATGAGTATCATGCATGACTTATAGAAATGTTAATAGAATAAACTGATTTCTGATTGCACCAGCAAGCCTACTTATAGAATCAGATACCTTTAAATGTTTTAATATCTATGGCTGATGTATGTCAACTTCCTAGAAACAATTTCAATTTAACAAGTATTTGTATGAAAGACCTCTATATTCTAGGATAATATGTCCAAAAAAGGGGGCCAGTACTCCAAGAAAGACAATATTCAAGAATAGCTGCACATAATAAGAAGTCATCACCAATATGCTACATCAATTATTTTGGCTTCACTGAGTCATCTTCCTCTAACTCCCGAAAATGAAGAGATATTGGCAGTGACTAGAATGACTCATAACCACAATAACAAATTTCACAAACATTCTCAAGAGCTTGAGCCACAATTCATAAGATAACAGCAATTAACATGTAAACCAAGAGTCCCTTATAACAGAGAAGCCAGATTGTAAAAAGAAGCTGAATTATACACATTCTACTGGTCAATACAAAAATGTTTACAAGTATCACTTTGGCTGTTTCGTTAATCATTGCTTTAGTTTCAAGACGAGTCTTTCACTTTTCAATCTCGAATTAGGAAATCCTTTTATTCTCTTTTATTATTTTCTGAAATATCCTTTTAAAATGGTTTTCCTAGTGGTTCAAATTCTGATATTTTATATATTTCTTGGGTTTGCAGTCTTAAATATTTGAAGACATCACTCTACACTTGGTCTAAGAATTTTCCACCTAAGAAGGGACATATTTATTTCAACTTAAAATAATTCTTTGGAATTCCAAAGACATAAATTTGAAATTATTTCCACGTGGGAGGAAAGAAAACCTCTGTCTAATATATTAAATCCATATTCACGATATTTTCTTCAAACATCTAAATTATTATGGTATTTTAAAACATTTAAAATCAAAGAAAATCTGTAGTGAATTAATTTTTTTCCCATTTTTTTCTGGATCTAAGAAGTTTTTATTTGAAAAAATAACCTGCATAACCAAATCAAATGTGGGCATTTTCTATATCAATCATCACACTTTTAATTTTAAAATCAAATTTTTAATTTTAAATTTTAAAATGTATACTTTTATACATACATAGCATTAAAATAATCAAAGTTATAAATGAAAAAATCTGTTCAGATTAAAAATGGGTAGGATAGAACCAATACACAACCTAGTAATAATATTAATTCCTACATATGGGCTTCTCTACATATAGTCCATTTCTCCTTCCAAATCCAAATCCTTCCAAGTCTATCAGGCATGTATCCTGGGAGGCTGATCGCCATAGATGACACAAATGGTTTTCTTTACCTCATGGCTTCCTCAATAGTAGGCACTGGCAGGAGGATAGTGGAGGGTAAATATGGTAATTTGAATGATGTCCCCTCAAAAATATCCATATTCAAATCCTCAGAATATATGAATGATACCTTACATGGCAAAGCAGACTTCGTAGCTATGATTAAGTTAATGGTTTTTGATATGGAGAAATTATTCTGCATTACCTAGTGGGCACAATCTAGTCATAAGTTTCCTTACAAGAGGGAGGTAGGAGGGTCAGAGTCAGAGAGAGTGTGAGAAAGAAGGTGTTGTGAGGATGGAAGCAGAAGTCACAGTCAGGGAGAGACATGAAGATGCTACACTTCTGGCTTTGGAGATAGAGAAAGGGAGCATAAGCCAAAGACTGCAGGTGGCCTCTAGAAGCTGGAAAAGGAAAGGAAGCAGATTAGCTCCTGGAGTCTCCAGAAGGAGCACAGCCCTGCAACACCTTGACTTTTAGCCCACCGAGACCATTGGGGGAGTTTTGACCATCAAGAACTGTAAAGTAATAAATGTATGTTGCTGTCAGCCACTAAGTTTGTGAATACTTATTACAGCAATACCAGGAAACTAATACATAGAGTAAACACAGGGTAGTCCTTCCCTCAGCCCCTTGTCTGCAGATTAACCATGAGCTGAACAAGTTCCTCTACTGAAGGCCAGCTCTGGTCAAGTGGCCCTCTCCATGCAGATAGCTTCTCTGGGATCTGCAATCGCTCTATCTCTCCATTTTTAGGCCTCAGGGCCACATGCACTTGTTAGTTTCTAATTAATCCCTTGTTAGTTTCATTAATCCCTACCCAAACCTATGTAAGTAAGCAAACTGTCTAATTACCTGAATTTCAGTGTGAGATGTTTCCTGCTGAGACTCTGAGATCCTGCAATATGCAACCAAGCCTTGAATAGAAACTTACTCAGAGTTAGTCCCGCCAAGTATTCCTCTATGTACTTTATTTATATGTGCATTATGTCACACTTTTCATGGGATTCCATATTCATCTGTTCAAATTCATTCATTTAACATGTATTTTTCATTGCCAACTATGTGCCAGCCTTCATGCTAGTTAATGGACACATAATGTTGAGCAAAAGTAGGCAAGAAATTGCCCTAATACAGCTTACAATTTTATAGAGGAAGGCAGACATTAATGAAAGAATCACAAAATAAATGTAATATTGTGTAAGTGCAATGAAAGAGAAGTGTTATAAGAACTTAGAAAGAATTTTCCTAGCCAGGAAGTCCAGGTAAGATTTATGTGAGGAGGTAACATGTAATTGAAAAGCTTAGGATAAAGAGGAGGAGGAGGAGGAGGAAGGGCCACATCAGGCAAGGTGTGCCAAATATGTGCCAGATCCCTATAGCAGGAAGGAACATGGTGAGTATTAGGTCACGAAAAACAAACTGCAGTGGATGGGACAGACAGTGAGACAGATATATATGACTGGAAAATGTGAAGAGGCCAGACTATCAATGTTTATGTTAATGAGTTTTCTGGTAAGTGTATATGTAATGGGAGTGGGGCAGATGGGTAGCAGTTTGATATGTTTGATAAGGCCTGCTTCATGCTTTCAAAATATCATTCTGAAAGAAAAGTAGAAAACTCTTTGGAAGTAAATAGAGTGCATTCATTTATACATTCATTTAGTCGTCAACAAACATAATTGAGATTTTCTTAAGTAGTAAGCACTCTTGTAGTTATTGGTAATATAAGGAGGAACTGGGCTGTCAAGAGTCCAGCCTTATAAAGCTGAAATTCTAATGAAGGAGACAGATAATTTGACAAGTATGTATTGAGTAGACACTATATACCAGTGAGTGCTCTAGGTACTCAGGATAAATCAGTGATCAACGCAACAGAAAACCCTGCCCTCACTGAGTGAACATTCTAGTAACAATAAAAGAACACAGGTTATAATATGATGTAATATTAGAATTCATGTACAGAGAAGTGGTACAAAGGAAAAAAAGATAATATTATAAGGTGTACTTATAAGGGTGGACATAGAGGATGTGCTGGAGTAGAAAAGATAGCAGGCGATTACACCATCCAAAAAAAATAGGGAGTACCTGGAACAATAGTTTGAATGACATGAACATAGAGTGAAGTAGTTTGATTCAATAAACATTTGGAGGAATTTTTGCTGAGTTGGCAGCAGCTCTGGTATGAGAGTGAATAAATAGGAGGTTTTGAATATGACTGCTAGATGTTTGGGGTGATGCCATTCACAAAGATAGAGAATACTGTAAAAAGGCTAGGTTTGCATGAGAACATCATGTGTTTATTTTTATATGTGTTTAATTCGCACAACCTAGTTGTATACACAGATTTATTGTTTGGAAAATAGATCTGGTCCAGAGAGATGAATTTGTGAATGTTCTCATTCAAGTAGTAAATGAATCCAGAAGAATAAAGACCATCAGTGGAGAAGCTATACATTGAGATAGATTTTTATCTTGAGTAACTACACATTTAATTTTGAAATAAAGAAGGACAAATTTCCTAAGAAACCAGGAAGGTACAGTCACAGAAGAAGGAGAGAACAGTGTCATGAAATTCCTGAGAAGAGAGGGCTATAAATCTATCTGTCCTTCTGGGATAGTGGTTCATTGAAGATAAGTTTAGGTAATTCATTTTCATATCATTCCTCAGCTGCAGACACATGGCATAGGGGTATGCACATAGAAGATATTTTTTAAAAATTATTTAAATACATGTGTCAATATGTCTATTTACTCTAACCGATTGGTGCCTATACAGGAACGCTTTCATTCTGGTGGTACCAACCAGGCATGCATGTGGCAGGCTCTCTCTCACTTCCTCTCTGCATTTTTCTATTTATAGAGTGAAAAATAAAATAAATGTAAGCAACATTAAATATTTATAAAATAAACATCCAGAAAGTCATTAAATGAAATAATCATTTTTGTTTTAAATAATTTGCTGCTTTCTAAGTCAGTAAATGCAATGAACTGAATATTTGTGACCCCTCCAAAATGTATATACATATACATTCTACCTCCCAATGTAATATATTAAGAGGTGAGGACTTTGGGAGGTAATTAGGACATGAGGGTGGAGCCCTCCTGGTACATCAATACTCTTATATAAGAGACCATAGAGAGAGTTTGCACTCTCTTTCTACCAGATAAAGATACAACAAGAAGTCAAAGTCTGTAACCAGAAAAGGACCTTTGCCAGAATTCAATTATGCTGACACTCTGATCTCGGGCTTATCAGCCTCCCTGCCTCCAGAACTATGAGAAATAAACTTCTGTTGTTTAAACCCACACTGACTAAAACAGCAATACACAGACACTTTAATAATAGTAAAGCAGCTTCCCCAATCACCATTCCAGAATTGGAAACAAGCTAAAATTTCAATAAAGGCAGACTGTCCTTTTGGTTATTAAACATATGCTTTAGAATTGCTCTAAATTCCAACCACATTAGATAAAGGCCTACCCTAGAATGCTAATGTCATAACTACATCTCTGAATACTCTTTAAATCGAAATACCTATTTACCCATCTATTTTCGTGAGTTGTTACAATAAAAAATAAATCTGTAATCTGGGCCTATGAATAACATACATTTTGTTCACATAGTTAAAAGGATGAAAAAGTAAACAAGGAAAGCAGCATTAATTCCTACGTACAGAGGACAGAAAGGAGTGAGAATTTGGGCAGTAAATCTCCATTTGAATGAATTATTTGCTTAATTTACCCAGAGATAAATCAGTTAGATAGCTTTTTCAAAGAGCAGGAAAAAAAATTAGGTATAAGATTCCTTTCAAGTGCATCTTCAGCCAATTCCTGGATGTTTTCATGAGATATTCTGCAACCTACTTTCTTGTTTTAATTTTATTTTGTTGCTCAGAATCTCAGATCAGATTTAATCAATATTTTTATGTCTTATTTATGGAAAGAAAGGGTGAGCCAATTTTATAAACATTTCATCAATAACCAGCCTAAGTTACCCTAAGGACTGAGAAATATGAGACTTTTTGTGTCCATATGGGGAACTGAATGGCCCTAATCAGAAATGGTTTCATCAGACTAAAGTTTAAATTGGCTAGAAGGGATAAAATTGGTAAGGTCATAGACCAATTCCATGCATTTTCAGTCCACATATTTCAAACTGTAGTAAATAAATAGGTCTTTAAGCTGGTGCTTGCATCAAGTAAAGAGCAAGATTGTTAGTTAATTTAAAAAAATGCTGATTATTTATAACTCAGAGTGTTCTAAATACATAACGAGGATTTGTTTTGAGCAGGTATAGTAAGACACACAGACACAAAAACTATTGCCATGAAGGAAGAAGTTGCTATTACACTCACAGTCTCCTAGAAACACGAGGCATGGCACACCTGCAGAGCCACACAGGGAAGCACTGAAGGGAGATGAGCAAGTGAAGAGAGAAGGGGATTTTGTGGGAGAAGCCTTTGTTGTGGTTCCTAGTTTTCAAGGAAAGGAATGGACAGAGCAGACTAAACACATGTTAAAATTTACCATCAGTGACAGAGTAGATTAAGAAAATGTGGCACATACACACCATGGAATATGATGCAGTCATAAAAAAGGATGAGTTTGTGTCCTTTATAGGGACATGGATGCAGCTGGAAACCATCATTCTCAGCAAACTACTATAAGAACAGAAAACCAAACACCGCATGTTCTCACTCATAGGTGGGAATGGAACAATGAGATCACCTGGACACAGGAAGGGGAACATCACACACTGGGGCCTATTGTGGGGAGGAGGGAGGGGGCAGGGATAGCATTAGGAGATATACCTAATGTAAATGACGAGTTGATGGGTGCAGCACACCAACATGGCACGTGTATACATACATAACAAACCTGCACGTTGTGCACATGTACCCTAGAACTTAAAAGTAAAATAATAATAATAAAAAAATTAAGATTGGATGACTTGAATGATTTCTGTAGAAGTCTGAGAAAAGGAGATGGGTGTGGGTGTGAATTCATGGTGGACTGGCTTGCATATCAAAGGTACATTGGCAGGCAAGTTGTTTGTTATCTCTAGGAAGCAGTTAACCCTGGGAGAGGCAATTTTCTGTGTTTGCCAGGCTTCAAATGCCAGAGCACCAGGGATACAGAAAATGAGAAAATATACTTAAGACATAGAGATAAGAAAGAAAAGGAAGATCCTCTTTGCTCCATACCCAAGAAAATATACTTTGGCTTAAAATCCAAAAATTGAGATGAAGAATATGGGCACATCAGAATGTCCATATCTGGCCATTTGCGGTGGCTCACGCCTATAATCCCAGCACTTTGGGAGGCTGATACGGGAGAATCACTTGAACCCAGGAGTTCAAGACCAGCCTGGCCAACATGGTGAAACCTCCCCACATCTACAAAAAAATTCAAAAATTAGCCAGTTGCGGTGGAATGCACCTGTAGTCCCAGCCACTCAGGAGACTGAGATGGGAGGATTACTTGAGCCCAGGGAGGTGGAGGTTGCAGTGAGCCAAGATCACGCCATTGTACTCCAACCTGTACAACCTGGGTGACACAGAGCCCGTCTCCAAAAAAAAAAAAAAAGAAGAAGAAAGAAGAAGAAAGAGGAAGAAGGAAGGAAGAAGGAAGGAAGAAGGAAGGAAGAAGGAAGGAAAGAGAAAAGAAAGAAAGAAAGAAAAAGAAGAAGAAAGAAAGAAAGAAAAAAGAAAAAAGAAAGAAAGAAAGAAAAAAAGAAAAGAAAAGAAGAAAGAAAAGAAAAGAAAGAAAGGAAGAAAAGAAAAGAAAAAGAAAATGCCCATATCTGAGAAAACATTTCCCTGTGGCTAACCTTGTCTCCTAAATTTTGTTCCTTGATTTCCATCCATACTGGTGACCCCAAACTCTAATCTTTGTCTCTTCAGCCCAGCAAGAATGCACTGCCAAACTTAAACATTGTCCCCCTTTCCCCCAGAAACTATAAAATACTTTCAGGAGAAAATTCATATAAATATGAAGCTCACCTAATGCACTTTAAACTGTTTGAAGGATTACAGCCCTCCTTGTCTGTTTTATTATCCTATGAAGTCAAACAATTATTTTCTTTTGGTGTTATTTTCTTGTCCAGCATTCATAATTTGCTATCATACATAAGTTAGTTCATTTTGACTTCTCATCTTCCTTTTTGAAAGACATTTTTCACTGGATATGATATTCTAGATTATTTTCTTTCAATACTTTGCAGATATTATTCCAGCATTTTCTGCTTTCATTGTTTCATTGGAGTAGTCAGTTGTTGGGACAATTATTACTTCTTTGAAAATAATCTTTTTTTCTTTTACTTCTTTCAATGTCTATTCTTTCTCTTTCCTCCCTAGGAGTTTTACTATGAAGTGCTAAGGTATGGATTTCTTTTTACTTATATTTCTTCTGATGTTTTAGGTCTTCTTGAATCTGTATCTTGAAATTTTCTTCATTTTAGCAATTATCTTCTCAAATATTCATTGTGTCATTTTCTTTCCTCTCCGCCAAGAACTCCATTTACATGCACGTTAGACCTCTCTGCAACTTTTACTTTCTTTTCTCTGTTTTCCATTATTTTGTCTCCCTGTACTTCATTCTAGTAATTTTCCTCAGTTCTGTGTTTTAGCAATTTCTAACCTGTTATTAACTTTATCAGTTAAATTGTTTCTTTTGGTTATTTCATTTTTTTTAGTTCTAGAATATGTATTTGTTTCACATTGCATTTTTTTTGTTCTCTACTGAAATTCTCAGATTTGTTTTTTAAGGCCTTTTTCATATTAAGCTAGTTATTTTAAAGTCTGTAACTGATAATTACATTATCTGAATCCTCTGTGTCATTCTTTATGATTGTATTTGTTTCTCTTGATTTTCTCATATGATGGCTTCTTTCCTTACAGGCCTCATATTTTTTTTTTCATTAAATGCTTGTTATTGCATATAATTAATTAGAAAAGTAATTTTTGAATCCCAGGTCAATGTTTTCTTCCTTCTTGAGAAGATTTATATTTGTATCTGACAGATGTTCAAAAGTCCTAGTAATCTGGAATCACACAATCGATTTCAAAAATTGAGATGGTTGAACTGTGAGATTTAGTGCTCATGTGGGCTGGAATATTTCCACCTTTCCTCTAAATAACAGACATCTCAAAGGGAAAAGCTGTTTCAAATATTATGCTCATCTATCTATGCTTTGTTCTTCTCTAGATCTTAATTCTGTTGCCCTGCTGGATTTTCTTATGCTTCAAGCAGTTATTTTAAATATGTTTTATTTAGTTTTTATAGTTGTTCTCTGTGACTGGAATAGTTTGATTTGCCAAGTAATAACTGGAATTATGGGGTATGTTCATTTCTCATGGCGTCCTCAGAGCCAAGTATTGATCATTTCCCTGGTACCCAATGTATATTTGAAGTGGCTATATTTAGAAGCTGGCAAAATCCTCACAAGGCAAAATCTTGACCTGCAGGGTAAGAGCCATGTAAAAGCCCCTGAAATGCCTTCCCTCTGCTAAGGTAGTGATACAATAATGTGTCATGGAGGAATGCAGGTATTAATGCTCTTCTCAAAGACTTTAATATAGCAGTAGTAGCCCCATTCAATTTACCAGCCTGGTCAGTCCAAAAACTTAATGAATCATGGTGGATAATAGTAACCTACTGCAAACTTAACCAATTGGTAGCCACAGCAGCCACTGCTGTGTTAGATGTGGTATCTCTTCTAGAACAAAATAATACAAATTTGTTTACTTAGTATGTGGCTATTGATCTAATGAGTACTTTCTTTCCCATAACCATTAAAAGAAAAAAATCACAATCTTCTGCATTCATCTGGGAGAGATGACTACATACATTTCTGGTTTTCCTGAAGACTATATTATTTCTCTTGCTCTCTATTAGAATTTTATATGAAGGAACAATAACTATCTGGGCATCCAAATGAAAATAATCCATTCAGTAGATAATATATTAATCATTATATTGATGGTATTATGTAATTGGTCCTGATGAACAAGACATGGCAAGTCTTCTAAATACCTTGATAAGACACATGCATTCTAAAGAATGAGAGGTAAGCACTGCAAGAATTTACAATCCTGGTACATCAACGCAGCCGAAGCAAAAGATGTTTTGTGCCTTGCACCTCATGTAACTAAGAAGGAAGCAGAACACTCTGAGATTTGGAGACAGCATATATTGCAGTTGGAAATACCGCCCTAACCTGTTTGTTGGATGAGACAGAGGGTCCTGATTTTGTGTGGGTCCAGAACAGGGCTCTGCCATTTAGGGCATATGACTTGAAGGTCCCATGGTAATACATGTATCTGAGGTGGAAAAAGGACCATGTGGGGGCTCAGGCAAATCTTAATAGAAGATCTATAATACAATCACTTGGATCCTGTAGCAAAACTATGGCATCCACAGTAGATAACTATACACTATTTTTAAAATAGCTTTTGTTTTGCTAATGATCTCTGATAGAAGTTGACTGATCAAAGGACATCGAGCAACCATGCAGCCGGGACTATTCATTATGAAGTAGGTATTATCAAACCCTCCAAGTCACAAGGTCAGGGATGGGGAGACACTGTGCAACAATCTATCATGATATGGAAATGATATATCTAGAATTATGATTAATTCTAGAGAGCTTAAGTAAGATGTAACACAGGAGGCCAGAATCCACCATGTTTTTACCACTCTTTCACTGATGCTTCTCTCAGCTCATGGCCCTAAGGGAGTTTCCCTCTGATGAGCTTACAGAGGAGGAAAGAGCCCAATCTTAGTTCATGAAAGGATCTGCTTGGCATGTGAGTGCAAGCCAAAAATGAACTGCTCCTGGACAAAACCCCCATTTAGGAGTGGCCTGAAGGACCACAGTGAAGAAAAGACCTTCCAAAGGGTTGAGTTTGGACAGTAAATCAGGTCATCCACTTTATTTGGAGAACGAAGTGGCCAAGGTATACTCAGATTCATGAGCAATGGCAAATGCCTTAGACAGTTGACCAGAAACTTGGAAGGAATAATATTGAAAGACTGGGGAGAGACATGGATGGAACTATGGGAGTGGGTACAAAATGTGAGTGTTTTTCCATGAGAGACTATCATAAGAAGAAGAGTCACCAAACAAACACGTTGATAGAATGAGTTTACCAGCCCTATGCCCCTCTTTATTCCTCTTTTTCTGAAGAGTAGAGAGAACTTAGACAATAAATTATGTCAATAAAAATCTTCACCTCACATTCTGACCTATGCCAGGGTAGATAAAACCACCCAACCATCAAATAAAGATGAAAAACTACTTCTCTTGGACTAAAATTTGAGGAGTAAAATAATTCTCCAAGAATTTGGGGCCACCAGCCTTCCTTCATATGGGCTCAAAATTTATACACATATTATCTTTATATGGAAGAATCCCAAACTAAATGTCAAAAAATTCATTGTATGTAATCCAGGTTGGTAATTGTTCCATGTGCCTAAGTCCTTTTAAATACAAAAACAAATTCTCTCTGCAACGATGTATGCTCAATCAAGTTCTAATATTTTTTCCACATTAAAAACCTGATGACTATGAACTCATGATCTCCAATAACAAAACACATGAACAAACAAGCTGTCATGTGTGAGAAACAATAAGTGACGTAACTAGACATTCTAGGATATTATATATTTGAAGTACCTCATGCAAAATAATTAAACATAGATGTTAAAAATATTTAAATTAACTAAAGAGGCAACACAAATAAGCAAAGAATACAAGACCATGAATAAATAATGAAGATTTAAAAATATACCTTCCCTCTCAAAACCAGGACTTGGGAATATCTCCATTTCTGTCATGTTCGAAATCATTGGAATTAAAATAAAAATGAATGTGTTTTTCAACAAACTGACCCTGATGTTTATATATAAAAGTAAAAGAAGCAGAATAGCCAGTGTAATACTGAAGAAGAACTAAGTCAGAAGATTGACACTATCCGACTTGCCTAACTTCCAGACTTGCTTATTAGAAAGCAATAGTAACAAGACAGTGTGGTAATGGTAAAAGAATATACAAATAGATCAATGAAACTGTTTAAAGGGCCTCAAAATAGACTCACACAAATATAGTCAACCAATCTTTGACAAAGGAGCAAAAGTCATCTAATGGAGAAAGTTGGTCTTTCAGCATATGGTTCTGCAAAAACTGGACATCCACACGGAAAAATAAATAAATAAATAAGAATCTAGACACTGACTTTACAACCTTCACAGAACTGACTTGAAATGAACCAATTACCAAAATGTAAAATGCAAAATTAAAAAACCTTCTGAAAGATAACTTAGGAGAAAAACTAGATGATCTTGGGTTTGGCAGTGAGTTTTTAGATAAAACACCAAAAAACAGGATCTAGGAAAGAACAACCGATAAGTTGGATTTCACTAAAATTAAAAAATTCCGTTCAATAAAAGTCACATAAAGAAAACGAAAAGACAAGCCACGGACTGAGATAAATATTTACAAAACACTTACCTCATAAAGAACTTGTATTCAAAATAGACAAAGAACACTTAAAATTCAACAATAAGGAACCAAATGACCCAATTAACAAGTGTTCAAATATCTGAACAGACCCCCAGTAAGAAGATATGCTGATGGAAAATAAATACATAAAAAGATACTTCAACTCATATTATCAATGAATTTTAAATTAAAATAACAATGAGATACCACTACAAATCTATTAGAATAGTCAAAATTCTAAACACTGACACCAAAAATTAGTGAGGATGTGGAGCAACAGAAACTCTCATTTGTTGCTTTTGGAGATACAAAATGGTACACCCATTGTGGAAGACAATTTTGCAGTTTCTTACAAAGCTAAATACAATCTTGCTATACAATCCAAAAATTGGGCTTCTTGGTATTTACCGAAAACACATTCCCACAAAAAGCTGTGCATAAATGTTTATTCATAAATGCCAAAATGTAGAAGCAAACAAAATGTCCTTCAATAGGTGAGTGAATAAACAATCCACATGATTTACATCCACACAATGGAATATTAATTATTTAGTGACAAAAAGAGATGAGCTATCAAGCCATGAAACAACAAGGAGGAACCTTAAATACATATTGGCAAGCCAGTCAAACAAAATGCCCTGTGTGATTATAAGACATTTTGTAAAAAGTAAAACTACGCAAACATTAGATTGGTGGCTGCCAAAGGTTTGGGGAGAGGGCAGTGAGGAATGGAGAAGGATAAATAGAGAAGAAAGATTTTTTAGGGCAGTAAAATTATTCTGTCTGATTCTGTAACAGTGGACATATAACATTAGGAATTTGTCAAAACCCACAGAACTGTATAACACACAGGGTAAACCCCAATGTAAACTATGGACTGTCGTTAGCCATTGTTGGTTCATCAATTGCAGCAAATATAACATATCAAGGCAAGATGTTAACAATAGGGGAAATTGTAGACAGAAGAAGAGGAAATCTATGGGAATTCTGTTTACTTTCTGCTCAATTATTCTATAAACTCAAAACTGTGCTAAAGATTGTCTCTTAAATAAAAATTAGGTAATTAATTAATTTGAAATAATCTCAATGGACAATTAAATATCAGATTAGACATAGCTGAAAATAAAATTAGTGAACTACAAAATAGATCTTTAAAATTATACAGACCATAGTGGAAAGATATAACACTATAAAAATATCAAAATAGATGATTGAAGAGATAACATAGAATGATAAAATCTTCCATATGTACCCTATTTAAGTGTAAGCAAAGAAAATAGTGATATTACATTAGTTGTAATACTTGAAAATATATTATCTAAGAAATTCCTAGAATTGATCAAATATATGAATCTAATGAATAAAACTTTAAAACTGCCTTTAATAAAGAAAATAAATGATAATGATATTAGAGCAGCCTCACAATTATCAACAATGCAGACCAGGAGGCCATCATGTAATGGCTTAAAAACTGAATTAATATAATTCTCAATATTAGAAAAAATATTAATGTATAGTTGCCTATTAGAAAACTGATCAAGATTTTTATACCCCAAAATTCCATGTAACATATATTTTAAAATATGACTGACATAAATAAATAAGCAGTTCAACTGAAACTTGTAGCTAGTTAACAAAATACCAAAAAATGCTAATAGTGGAAGTAATGTTCCTTTTAATAATGAGGCATAATAAAATTAGACAATTTAGAAAAGCTAATGTCAGTTTGAAAGAAAAAATCTTAGAGGACATTTAGTGAGCTTAAATAACTTTAAGCAAAAAATTTTACACCTCAAGATTTAGTCTAAAAACAGTTAAAACAATAAAATATATACTCGAATATGATTTAGTGTCACACAATATAGAAAATGAAACTGATTATTATAATAATCTTGAAACACTGTAAAGTTTTAAAAAACTTATGTGGAGAAATTTAACAATCAAGTAAAATCAAACTTGAAAAAGGACTAATGAAATTGATATAGCCTTATGTTAAATATATCTCTACCTAAGCAAAATAAATATTGGCTCTGCACTTTATTCTGTCATAAATTCTAATGGAAAACTGTGAATATATACACCATGACCAAAGGGAGCACAAACTTAGCACAGAAAGTGGGATGTGAGAAATAAACAAAGTCTTATATAAAGGCGAGAGACTCTAACATAGGTTATAGTTATTAAAAATGTGTAGGAAATTTGAAATGTGGGTTAAAAGATTTTATTTAGGGCTTTGAATCCAAAAGATCCCTTGAGAAAAATCATCATTACAGGAAAGAAATGAAAAAAATATATAAATTATAGATCCCTACTTTTCTATATTAAAAGAAAATTCAAATATATTATGTTAGGATTATAGATTTCTTCTTTTTTTATATTAGTCTTATAAAATAGGACATAGTAAAAGTAGAGAAATGAAGAAAAATGCAGCCTTCTCTGTGATTTGGAAATGTGAGCTCTGGGTAGGCAAGAACAAAAATCCAATGACTGCAAGTAACTCAATAATCCAGAGTTTGTAGAAATTTAAAGCAACAATAATTGTAGCAGTTGGATATAAAGAATGACTGAGCTGTGTTACCATTTATTCTCTTCAGAAAATATTGTAGCAAAGTCAATAAAATATAAACATAAAGAAAACAAACTGCATTTTAAACAGATGTTGAAGGGAAGCATTTGACTGGGAATGAAATAAATGGCAGACCAAACACTGGAGGATCTTTATCAAATAGTTTATATGATGCGCCAGGGAGGAGAGTCTGTATTTTAAAATGGAGGCTAGGATTTCTTAATAAATGCATCATTATGCCAGATACATTGGTTGATTTAATGTCAATATCAAAGACTTTAAAATATATCTATGTATATGCATATCTGTAATTAACTAGACAGAAAGATCTTTTAGAAAAAGCTCAAAATTAGAGAGCTGTTCTCATAGAATAAAGGTTGTCAGTAGGTAATTTTATTAAAAATTTGCATGCAGGAGACACTTGGGACAGAATATGTTATTTGTAAAATATCTATTGTTCTAAATATTTAATATATATGTATGAGCTCAGGCTAGAAATAATAAAAATCCTTGTTTGTAAATACATGAAAAAATGCAAAATATATAACTTCCTCCTTGTAATCATAAAAGCTTATGATCTATGTTTTCAAAAGTGGAGATGGTGATTTGCAGTGGGAGTGTCATGGTGAAGAAAGTAGTCAAAGAAGTTTATGGTTAAAGAGACAGAACATCACACGCTGGCTACAAGTCCTCTCTAAAGGTAGGCAGTAGTCAGGGACAGCAGGATATAACTTGGGGAGCAGGCAGAATATTCTATGTTACCCTTATAAGCAAGATTTCAGAAACAGCCAACAAAAGGCATACTTCAGCCTAGTATATAGCAAGAGGTCACCTAGAGGCATCAGTCCTGAAAAGCAATAAATTTCATTAAAAAATAATAATAAGCCACAGGCTGCTGACTGGGAGAAGAGAATATGGTAAAAAAAAAAAAAAAAAAAAAAAAAAAAAAAAAAAAAAAAAAAAAAAAAAAA